>NC_065405.1:14012212-14312212 GCF_024362695.1 Pectinophora gossypiella | reverse complement strand
CGAGTGGAATTTTCCGTCGCAAAAGTATGGAACTGAAAATAATAAAAAAAAAAACAAAAATTTTTATAAATTTTCAGACTGAAAATTCCACTTGATATCAACTCAGAATCATGGTCTGAATCATCCCCCTCAGTATTCGTTACGGTGTCACTAACACCCTGTATAATATTTGTTTATGTACACTCTAATTCTATTAAAGTAATTTGGTATAATAATTATAATGTATGGAACACGACGTTCGTGCGTCACCCAACAGGGTCTACATAATATCAGCGTTGTGGTTCACGCCGCGACTTGTGCTGAGTGAGGCCCTTTTATCTCAGGACGTCCACCCCCACTTTACATCCGACAAACATCCGACTTGCTTTTTTGTAATTGTTTTAGTGGAAATTTGATATGATGTTGTTGTCTTTTTTTAAGTAGTAACAGAAAAAGATAGAAGTATGGGAAAGTGCGATGAGGTGGCTGACAGATGTAGTTTGACCCTATAGTGTGTCGGTATTCGGACTAGTAGCTGGAGTTGTCAAGCCGCCTGAAGATTGAACTGTGTATTTACATCCCACTGCTGGGCACAAGCCTCCCCTCAATCAACTGGAGCGGGTATGGAGCATACTCCACCACACTGCTCCACTGCGGATTGGTGGTGTTTTACTGCTAATAGCCGGGCCCAACGGCTGAACGTTCTCTGAAACATGGAATCTTCTTACTTTTTCGGACAATCGGATGATTCAAGCATACAATGTCTTTACCAAACAAAGGACAATCTCACAAAGTAATTTCGACAATGTCCCCATCGGGAATCGAACCTGGACCTCCACACCGTGAGCCCAACGCTCTAACTACTGGACTACGGAAACTGACTAAAAATTATATTACTTTCAGGTGATGTAAGGCGTGTCGCGTGCTTTCCGAACCCGTCCAGGTGCGATGTCAATTTGATAGAAATTTGAATACGTCGAGACAATATTCGAGTGGGGGCCTCAGCAGGAATTTCGCAGGACAAGTAACTCACAAGCGCAGATTCTGCCACACAAACTTAATGTTATTCCATGTTGACAGCTCTAAAACTAGGTCTATCTCTTTCTTGCACCCATCGTATGTGAAGGACAGCACTTTAGAGCTGCCAAACTAAAAATTAAGTATATGACACCAGACACCACTTGATTATAAACTTTAAAAAATATAATTTCATTTTTTTATGTAATGAACATGATAAGGGCTTTAGTTTTTAATACATAAGGGAAGAGATTGTAAAACTTAAAATCGATACCTATTTCTTTTCAAAAACATTGGGAGCGTTCAGAGCGCCCACAATACAGCAATAATATCTTATAACAGGCTTAGTAATTCCTATAGATACTTAGTAGTTGAAGATAGGTGAACAATTCCCCTTTAGTCTTTTAGGAAGACAAGCCAAAACGATCAAATGGTTCTAGAGATTAGCCCGATAGGTTTAATACTATGTATTGGTGATATGAACAAACACAAACATTCATCTTCCCTTTTACTCAATCTACAGTTCCGCTACGCAACTAGCCCCCATTGTAAGTTAACTATGTCATTCCGTTTGTACTATAATTATTTACGAGTTTAACGTGTAAGTAATTTTATTCGAGTACTATTTGTTATGAGTGATAGGCACAGGATAAAGTGATTAGTAGGTTGACTAAGTTCTGGATTGATAGAAAAGCAATGCATATCGTATTATCTGACTATCCAATACAGTCATTTTTGATCGGACGACGAAAAATTTCTCTGCCTACTTCTTCGAGTGGTATAATATATTATGTGACTCAGCTCACTTAAATGATATTTGAATTCTTTATTTGCTGAAATACATGAAATTGACCGCGCATTCTATCATAGTTGGGCAGATATTACAATTGTGAAATTATTAGTCAACTTACTAAAACTGCTCACTGTCTGTGGAAATTCTTGCCAAATGAATGCCTCTATTTTGTAATCTTTCTTTTCCATTTATACTTAAAAATATGTTTCCGAAACGATTTGTGCCAAAATGAAACTTCAAAAAAAGATATGTTTCTACGTATGGTATCGAAAGATCTGTTACTGTGATTCGACTTTTGCACTTAATTGTAAGTCTAGTACTTCCTTCTGTCTTCCGCTAGTTTTCTCTTGTGATATCTCTTTTGTTGTCTATACTATACACTGTCTTGTGTCCTAACAATTAAACTATACTTAACATTATTTGTAATAACATAGTCGTTGCATTCAATATTTTTCTTCTTTATTTCAGTTTCAATAACGTTAATCATTCCAGTTAATAAGTGTAAGTTTGGGAAATGATATTTATCTAACAAGAAATACTCATCAGTTTATCGATTTGATGCTACTTATGTTGATGCTGCGTTATCAGCTAACATTCCTTGTGCATTTTAATCTGTTATTTTGTGAGAGTATGTACCTACGTCAAATCGATTTGAATGAATTTAGTTCTTGTTTTGAGATCTGGGGGCCTAAAAGGGCCGCGATGAAGCAATTCATATAAAAAAATAATTTTGCCATTTGGCATTTGCGCATATAAAAGTAAGTGTCAAATAGCAATAACCCTTTTTAGATGAATTGCTTCAATGTCTTTTTTAACCACCATTTACTCACGGCTAATACTCAAAGCCTCTTGTTTTGTTAGCAACTTGTTTCGTTACAGTACTACCAGTTAATTTGACGTAAATATATTATTTTCTTCACAATTCATGTATAACGCCAATAAAGAATCACTTTTTCACATTCCGTTATTGTTCCTTTATATTAACTTTTTTTACAAAAGTCATGTACATAATGTACTCAAGCACAAGATTGTACAAATTGATGTGATTTTTTTTAAGTACATTTTTATTTTGTATTTTCTTTTTAATTTGGAACATTTTGGAGGCTTTTGAAAGTATACGAAGATTAATGTAAGAATATGTACTTAGGTATTAATGAGTTCCTTTGTTTTATCGATACGATTGGGTACTGTAAGTTAGCGGCGTCATATCGGCATCAAAGATGTTAATGTTCTATATAATTAATGTAGTGTTGCTACTAAGTGAATGACACTGGTTTTACATAATTACACACTACACAATGTTAAAAATGTAGTTGTAGATTCCAACTGAAATGTATCGCGCGTCCTTAGAAAAGGAACCTTCGAGAATGTTCTTAAATAAATTTAATTTGTGAATGCAGATTGTTATTTTAATCATCGAATTTTCTATGGATTTCGTGTTTGTCAAGGTACACTTATTTATCAATAATGATTAAAATAACATCTGTATATTTTAGATAGTGGGATCTTTGGAATCGCATAATAATGAACTAACGTGTAAATGTAGGGCGGCTAAGGCACTACTGTTAATGTTTATATCGAGACTCGAAACATCGAAAATTAGCAACGAAGTGTACTTCCATAGGTGCAATAAATAATAAGGAATCTATAATTCGTTGGTTTCATTTATCGCCCTTTCTATAACATTAATAGTTTACTGCGCACACACCAAATACAAAATTACAACAAAAATAGAAATAATTAAAACATAATGGCCCCGATTCCTGCAGACACCGCCTAATTTTATTTTAAGTTATATCCGTCATTTTCATATCCGTCGAAAAGGAAAGGGACGGATGATTCACAGCTCTTAATTTTAGGAAGAATGAGTAAATGAATGAATAACCCGGGCGAATCAAAAGGTACGTCGCTGGTATGCAATCTTATCATTATTGACGGATGTAAAATTTTTAGACGGTTGGTTTAGATTTGTGCTTAAAATTGACGTGTGTTCCATAAATTTTATGCTTGTCGATTACCCGTCCCTTTCCTTTTCGGCGGATAAGAAAATGACAGATATAACTTAAAATAAAATTAGATGGTATTTACAGGAATTAGCACCAATAACGGGTTCTTACCGCGCTTAAAATAGGGATATGAGACTCGATATTTCGACACTGTTGCAAGTGCCATGATCACGGGATGACTGTAAACCGCGTAAACTTAAAACAATGTAAAAAGAGAAATACCTCTAGAAGAGTACACAACAGGTTTCTATGGTATATAGGTAGTGAGAAAGAATTTTGTCTTATCCAAACATTGATATCCAAGCACCTGACTGAAATATAAGTAAAAATGTTAGTTTTATATTATTATTGAATATTTTCAGAGTAAATATTGCCCACCATCGGGATAGACAGCGAGGCAACTAGAAAAGAAACCAAACAACTTATCTACCTAGACATTTATTAATTTAATACTAAATTTACGATTGCGTCGACGCCTCTGGAGACTCGGACCCAGACTTAATATCCCACGCACCTACTTCTGTCAAGACATCCTTCTTTGACTCAAAGTATTCCTTGTACCACATGATATGGTCTTGTTTCTCCTTGACAGTGTAGAAGGCGTTTTTGGACAGCCCTACGCAGACGAGCTCCATGAAATGGCGGATAGGACCCTTCTTCGGACACCAGTCCTCGAGCAGGGAGTCTAGGAAGACGTGCTCGGAGAAGTGGACATTTTGCTCCTCCTCCATTCCTGAAAAGATACTGTATATTATAAAAGTACGCTAGGGCTAGTTAGTGGGCTTAGTACGAATTTCGCAAAAAAACAAGGAAAGTACAGGGTGTTAGTGACATTGTAACGAATACTGAGGGGAATGATTCTGAATATAATATCAAGTAAAATTTTCCGTCGCAAAATGTTTATTTATTTTTGGGTTTTTTTTAAATTATTTTCCAAGCCAAGCCAATTGTGGTTTTGTTTTTGTATTTTGACGAAGCTTGTGCAGATTTTATTACGTATGAATTGAATATGCTTTCCCTTATTTTATTTTTTTAATATGAATGTTGGTACTGACGAAGCCTGTGGTGGATTTACATTCTGTTTTTTTTATTATTATTGTTTCTGAATAAATATTAATTATTTTCAATTCTATACTTTTGCGGCGGAGAATTCAATTTAATATTAACTCAGAATATTGATGTCGAGTTTCAAGTCCTATGAGTGTATATTTACCCAACTTTTTTTTAAATTACCTTGTTCATTGTCAATGGGGAACTTCCAGACTTTCCCCTGCTCTGTCCATAGTATCATCTTCTGGAAGTAGTTGGCGGGTGGCTGTGCGGTGGCCAATGACAGCTCTCTTCGCTTGAGGCTCTCCCATACGTCCAGTTTGGTGCCGTAGTTGGAGTCAGTGGCCTTGAAGATGCCAAGAGGTTCGCCGCTGAATATGTTAACAGTTGTGGCCTGTGGTAAACTGGGGAAGGTAATTTCAAGGTTTAGAAAAATATGTCATTTATTAAGTTAGTAAGCTGCCTGTCCTTTACTCCGAGTCTGTTTTTAATGGATGTGAAATAATAGTAATAGGTTAGTTTCCAACTAGTCAAAACACAAGATTATTATGGAATTTGTGTAAAATAGCACTGTGTGATGTCATAGAAAAATGTGATAAAATGACTCACTCGGACTTATTATTACGTTCTTCTTGATTAATTTAATGAGTAAGTTAAATAGAAAACAGAAAACGTTTTTCGTTAATTTTAGATCTGTCTTTATTTAGCAATCAGAATTTCATAATTTATCTTGAACCAAGTACATGACCCGATTAGTATTAATTATCAGTAATTAGTATTAGTAGTTTGCCTGTCACCTTTTAATATAATATTTATATTTATTTATTGGACATCAGGGTTGATGAGGTTGGTAATTCACCTCACAACCCACACGATAAGAAGAAGATATAATATTTATTGTGGGTGATAAACATTGGTATATAAGTACCTACTGTAGATTGAACATGAGCTATATCTACTGTACCAGGCAAGAGCCTTCACTATTCTCCATTTGTCCGGCCAAGTAGTTAATGCTATTTGTGGCAAATCTACAATGAGTCACATCAAAAAATAAATATTTACAGTACTTATATAAAAGGTGATTGGGTTAAGCTATGCTCACCTTCTCTTCCCAGTAGCAAAACCTTCTTGAGGCTTGGTCTTCCTCTGTGTAAATCTGGTCTTCTGTGGGTCACTCCGGGACTGGCTGACCAACCTCTTCACCTGCTGCCCCCTGGTCGCATTTGGCAAGTCATCACTCTCCTTGCTACGGTCCACCTTCATACCAATTATTAGGTCACTGGAATGATAAGAAACATAAATTCACTACTACATACAAATTGGGGTAGTTAGAGGTACATCCATCACAAGATGAACAAAGTACCCACACCTCACCGATCTTTCTGTTAGTTTATCTCCTGATTAACAACCTTCACCCAACCAGCCAAACTTCTTTCTTCCTTTTTTCCTTTTCTGTTTCTTTGATTTTAGTTTTCTGTTGTGCAGCTCTGCCTACCCATATAGGGATTAAAAGTTTATGAACCTTATGTAAAATAATCACAAATACAAATGCAGAGGCTAGGTTAGCAATACATTTACATTGTTTTATCTAGATAAGTGTTATAGATACCTCAGGTTTGTAGAAGTCTGGTTAATTTTTCCGAGGACTTTAGACAGTAGTTCAGCCTCTGTCTGCTTCACATCACCTCCAATTGCCTGAGCCACATCACCAGCCGCTTTGGTCAGACTTTCTTCTGGAAATAATCAGCACACATGATTTGTACATATTCTGGTTGTTTTGGGCCGATCATACTTTTTTATGGTTTATTTCTAATATCAAGGAATAAATGTTGAAGTAAGGGTCAAGCGGTCTCAACCCCTCTTTAGGAACCCAGATTGACCTAGCACAATGTAAAATGTATTGTGTTTGGTATCTCGACAAAAGAGAGGTTAATATTGTTAGGTACTCAGTTAATGTTGCAGACAAAGGCGCGCGAATTCCCTTAAAAATTAAATCATTTCATAACTAATGAAAGTTAGTTGAGTAGGTAGGTACCTATTTTCTCCGTCTTTCGTTCGATCTCGTCAGGTTTCTGTTTGCGCTTCCTTTCAGGTGCGACTGTGAACTTCTTGCTATATTCGTCATCAGAAATTACTGGTTTAGCAGTCAGCATACTTTTCAAGAGTTGTTGTATTTTCTCCGTGTCTGTAGCTTTCTTCTGTGCTTCCGGAGTTTTTGGTTGGTTCTCCGGTTTTGGTGGTTTCCCATCATCAGAAGGTTTGTCGGATAAACATCTAGCTACAAGTCTAAAATCTCGCCTGAACCTTAGTCTGAAAATAATTGTTCAGCTTAAGGTTAATAATGGATACTGACGAAATAAGTCCATTTATTAGAAGAACATATGATTCATGAATGCAGACCTGGTTAACATTTTGAAATAAATATAGGTTTATTTACGAAAAATCACACGAATTTTACTTTTTAGGTTATGTTATACATTCCATTACGCGCAACATGACAGTTTGTTCAGCTGTCAAGTCCGATAAAAATTTCTAGCTGTCAAAGTAAGCGGAACGGAACGGATAAATTCGGATACACGTACTGAATCTACATTAATTAAAATATCTATATTCATCCTTCTTGTTTTCACTTTTTATATGGATTTCAGAAACAAAGAAATGTGATGGACTTATTTTTCAGCGTAAATTCATCATTATTCTATCTTTGAACGCCAAAATCTAGCTTCTTTGTAGATGATTCTTTGAGATGTAGATTCTTCTTTCTCAATCTTTGTAGATCAGTCGTTCTATCCACTCCAATAGGCATAAGTTTATGTATTTACGGAGCAAAACTTCTATGGAGCATAAGGCAGGCGGTTCAATGCGTTGGATAGTTAAAGTAATAAAATAAACTGCTAAGTACTTTGTAATAGGCCATTTATTAACGGACGGGGAAATTGTCTACAAAATTATTACGTTTTTACAATAGTTTGCATATATTTACAATCAACTTACAGTAGTAGGGTCTCTTGGACCAATAAGTAACTGGTACTAGATGTATGGGAACATCCTTACTTAAATTATTACAAAAAACTTTCAATATTACACCACAATCTCTTACAAGTAGAAATGCAGAATCTGTACATTACTGGGTTCTCTATGTCTAGAATTATCATTTAGTAATCTCTAAATTATATGGCGATATCACATGGATATGATATGAGATAATGAGACAAATATGCGCATTTCTATAGGAATGCATAAGGCATTGTCAATCACTTAAGGATTTATAAATTATACTACTAAGTTTTCGGGTTTCTAAACACTTTCGTAAATAATATATATGTACAATGTAGTGCACGCTTCGCTAGTCATAAAAACCCGAGTAAATATTATGAAGATGATGGAGAAATTGTTCATGTAACTACCTATTGAACAAAATCCATAAGTGTTCACTGAAATGAATATTGTCTCCTATAGATATTCACATACACACGGCTAAAAAAGTTACAACGAAAAGTAGAAAATGGCGAATGCCTTTTATGTATTCTCATAAAATCAATCTAAGCAATGCAGGTAAGACTATAATAATAACTCTCCTTTTTGTTTCGTCGTCGTGTAACAACTTTTTTAACCGAACAATAATTAATAAATCAGCACCACAATAGAATCCTTACATCTAATTTTAACCTTTCAATTCACTATTGACTTGCACATTACCTAATGGTAAAAATCTTGTAAAATAATTGCTATTTTAAAAAGAGTACTTAAAATTTAAGTAGTATAGACATGTCTAATATATTAGACAAATGTAAAATGTATAATTAACACGAAATAAGTCAAAAAAGGCGTTTGAGCAAATTATAAGTAAGTAAACTTGACTACGCTAATTATTGTTCTTCACACGCTAAAGTAAAAATTACCTATATTGCAAAATTAACAGTGAACCTTCGCACATACAAACAAAATATCAATAAATTTTGACAAACTTAACGCGAAATTTTGGTACAAAACCGTGGGATGCTTCGATCGATACCGAGATCAATTTACTTTTAAAAACTAACTTTACCATTATTTATAAACAAAATGTGTTTAAAGTTTTTCCTTGGCTCTTTAACGACAATAAAACGTTTGCTTAACAAATGAATCAACAGGTGTGGAAGCATATCGTGATTATTCACAAATGTGATGCATTCGTAGCGTATGCAATTACTTTATGTACATTATGGCACTCAGTCACCTCGTTTTGTTTATATACATTATCGTAATATCAAATTATGTGTACTAACCCTTATGCTTCAGTGCCTCAACTGAGAGTATAATAAGGGCATACACCCGTATTCTAAGATCCATCCCCTACTCCGTCTTCAAATGAGGCGACCTTGAGGTCTCCTTGAACTCAGCTTAAAATCGGTATTCTTAGACGGGGCCTCAACTATTATTTTGTTGGCAGTATGGTATGCTCGATTCAAAGACCTTAAGTCAAGGACATAAATGTCAACTTGAAATACCAAAATGCGCAGCTAAGTCCGATTCAAGTGGAGGACGAGTCGAGTGCACATCTTAGAATACGGGTAATAGTCTTCTTTGTCTTTGCATTGACTTGGCAGTTGGCAGTGACACCGTCTCTCATCCCCCGCGCACTTATCACCTCTTCTTAAGATACATAGTCCTTGAGCAGTTTGTTGGTTTCACAGTCCGTACGCGGGGTCGCAATAAAACTAACCTACAACTATCACAGCCTATTAGGAACTAAGTTTGACGAAGCCGAAGTAGGTATAACCCGGCCGAAGCCAGAGGGTCCTGTTTGGTTCTCTCTGGGCGATGTTGACGGTGTCTCCTTTGTACAATCGGGTGACAGTTTGTACTGAGCAGGATATCTGGGATTTGTCTAGTGGGCGCGAGCTGGAGTCGTCCCCGGTAGCGCAGGTGGTCAGTAGACGAGGGTCCTGAGACGGCTGGCGCGCCCAGATGAAGAAGCAGTTTGGTGCATGCGTTAGGTACACCACCTGTAAAAAATATTCTTTTGTTAATCGATATATATTTTTTTGGGTAACATCGTTCACTAAATTGGACACTCTCCTTGATCGTGACTAAGTTGCTGTTTAGCTCGATCTTGGCCTCATTGTTCTTGGGCTTAGTATTATTCTTTCACATAAGCTTCTTCTATCGTGTGGGTTGGTGGATTATCAACCTCATCAACCCTGGTGTCAGGGTTATAGAGCGACCAAAGGCCACTGACATGACTCATTTAACGATTACGTACATTAGTAAGTAGTAACCGGACCCACGGCTTAACTTTTACTTTTGGACAATCAGGTCATCACCTGATGCCTGTAATGTCTTAACCAAACTAGGGATCACAAGGTGATTTTTGTGATATATCCCCACCAGGATTCGAACTCGGGACCGTGAGTCTAACGCTCGACCATTGGTTCTCAGAGGCTGTTATGACATTATGAGAGAATCCTATACTGAGAGACTTAACTACTTACTTGAGCATAGACCAAGTAGAGGCCGCTCTCCTGGATGGTAACGAAGTTGTTGTTCAGCTCGATCTTGGCCTCGCTGTTCTTCGACGACACCTCCTTATCGCGCACCCACGGGCCGAGAATCACTGGAAGAAACATAGGCTGGTTAGATTATGTAAATATTATCCTACTTATATTGGCCATGTGTTTGTTTCAGTCACGAGTACTAATATGTATACACTTTGAAATCATGTCACATTAATTTATTTGACAAATTATACCTTAAGTCTCATTAAATGTCAAATAAGAGTGCGACAGGGTTCAAAGTGGGTACATATTGCTCATGACCGTACTGTAGTTATAACATGCTTCCTGCTGATTCCAGTACACACCATCTAATTTTATTTTAAGTTATACCTGTCATTATCTTATCCGCCGAAAAGGAAAGGGACGGGTAATCAACAGCCACAAAATTTATGGAACACACGTCCATTTTAGGCAGTTTAAAAAGTCCTACCAAAATTTTATATTGGCCTAATCACCCGACAAAATTAAGTTTACAGCACACGTCAAATGATTTCATAGCAGCGAGATGCCAATTTTATTCGCAAGGTTATTCATTTTAAAATTAACAGTCGTCAATCACCCGTCCCTTTCCTTTTTGGCGGTTAGGAAAATGACAGGTATAATTTAAAATAAAATAAGGATGTGTCTGCAGGAATTGAGGCCATTATGTTGTTTAAATATTTGTATGTTTATGTGCAATAAAGTAGAAAGGCACGTAAGTTGGTCCTGGCTACAAGACCAAACACCTCCACCAAACTGCATTGGAGCAGCGTGGTGGAGTATGCTTCATGCCCCCTCCGGTTGACGAATTTTAATTTATAAAACCACTAGCCTGGTGACGTTGTGAGTTATACCGGGTGGCGTGAACGAGGGTACATCTCGTCCCAGTCTTAGGAGGCCTATACCCAGCAGTGGGTGGACACAGGCACACACTACTACTATCGTGTGGGTTGTGAGGTGAATTACCTACCAACCCCATCAACCCTGGTATCAGGGTTATTATTGAGCCGCCAAAGGCCCCTGACATGGCTCATATGTAACGACTACTTACTTACATCAGTAAGAAAAAAAAAAGACAAATAGATAAATAGACAGAATTTATAAAATAGCAACTTTGTACCCTGTCCTTTTTCTACGACCGCGCGCCCATTTCGTGTGTATTTATGTGTCTTTTTTGAATTTTGAGTCGACATATTATTTTACCATCTATCCTCCTCATAACTACACAAGTCTGCATGCACCATCATTATCTGCGTGAGAGTCAATAATATATCCACTGCCTTTTTAGACCCCAGTTGCCAGTCGATTTAATAATCATTCTAGAATTAGAAGGACACGGATCTAATCTACAGCGATAACTTATCGCTGGGTTGCCAAATTTTAAACGTATTTGTCTGCTTTTTAGGTCATATTAAAATACAATGACACGATTATAGGTAGATTTTGCTTTTGAATTAGTGGCCTTATTTGGGTCATAAATTCCTTTTTGCAAACATGGGTTTCTGAGACTCCGCGCAAGAGGTTTAGGAACTGTGTTCTATCAGTATAATACAATAAACATATTTTCGTTGCACCAAAAAAAAAGAAAGAAATAGCTCAGTTCGGAGAACGCGTGACTTAAATCGTAGGGACACGGATTTGAATCCTAGCTCGGGCTGTAAAACACTGAATTCGAGTTTAAATTCATGTTTGAATCATAGATGATTGATATCACGTAGTTTGCAGGATTTGTGCGTGTTTAATGACTATAGGCACTCCCCTATTACCTACGTGTGTATGGAACTGAAACAGAGCTAGCGAGGAGTGGATGTACATACTATACAGCCCTACCTAACGGCATCCGTGGTCCAGAGGTTGCGCGTTAAGCTCACGATCCGGAGGTCCCGGGTTCGAATCCCAGTGGGGAAATATCACAAAAATTACTTTGTGGTCCCTAGTTTGCTTAGGACATTACAGGCTGATCACCTGATTATCCGAGAGTGTTACATGAGTCATGTCAGGGGCCTTTGGCAGCTCAATAAGAACCCTGACACAAGGGTTGATGAGGTTGGTAATCCACTTCACAACCCACATGAGAGAAGCCCTACCTACCCCTTCGGGGATACAAGCGTGATGCTACGTTATGTTAAAACAATCATATATCAAACACAGCACAGGATGTGAACTCCTTGACATGATTCAATATTGCGCATTACTTATACTACTTAATATCACTTACAAGTATCGTGACAAAGATTAATTCACATTATCAAGTGTATTAAAACAATTTCTTCATAGTCAGACATTAGTACTATGTGATAGTACGTTAATAATAGCTAGTGACATCAATTTCGTAGTATCTTTTGATTGCTTTTGTTATTAAACAGCATTATCAGTAGTGGATGATAGCCCCTCGAGTTTACACCACAATAATACCGCCATCGGAGTGTGAGAATTGTCTGTTGTATGTACGGTCACGAGTACTAATATGTATACACTTTGAAACCATGTCACATTAACTTTTTTGACAGATTAAACCGTAAATCTCCTTAAATGTCATATAAGATAGTGTGACAGGGTTCTAAAGTGGGTATACGATATTGCTCATGACTGTATGTGCATCATGTATGTATCACATGCATAGATAAACTCACGCCCGTAATCCTTTATGTGGTGGGCAGTCTATTTTTGCACGTGATTTATTGTACATTTGCCACAGACGGCATTAACTACTTGACCGGACAAATGGCGTTGCGGGCTCTCACCCGGTACAAAATTTAAGAGGCCTGAGGGCGCCCATTGATGCCAGTTGGGAGCGAACCTCGGCTCAGAGCGTTGCAAAGAATTAATCGACGGTAAGCGCCGATTGAGGGAAATCGTCGACCACGCCGGCGGGGTCGGTATCGGTGTCCTGAAGTGTTTGTTGTCGCGAGCTGATTGGCCGCCTCTATAACTAGAGTAATCGGGTCGTCGGGATCGTATATGACGTCCTTTGGTGGGCAGAGTTACAAGTAGCTAAATGATAAGCTGCAGCAGCTTTTGATGGGTACTAAGTTCTCCGGTTGATTGAGGGAAGGCCTGAGCCCAGCAGTGGGACGTATAATGGTGATTTATGTTTATTAGTTTTTTACTTCTCACTGACACTGTTAGCTCAACCATTACAGACGGCGATACGGCTCAACACGTTGGTCTTACAGAGAAAGCTCGGTGAGGTGTAATCAGAAATCAGAATCATTTATTCAACGTAATTATCATGGATAAACTTGTTGAAGGATAATGTAACATTTTTGAATTTACGTCATTTCGCAAGGTGTTATGGCTGAGGAGAAGAAATGACAAGAAACTGCAACAGCAACACATCTATTAAATCAATGAGGGTACAGTACAAGTTATTTAATAACTAGAGGAACACATTCAATACCAGACATTTTTATCATTTAGGTATTCATTAATCTTATAATAAGCTTTTTTAGTAGTGTTCAGTTTAGTTGTGTAGGTACTTAGTTCATCTTGCGCTGGATGTACCTCTGACCACCCCCATTGGGATATAGTCGTGAGCTTATGTTTATGTGTTACAATCTCTGTTAATAATTATCCTCAAGTAGTATTGTATAGTTTAATAAAGATGACGTTTGATGATGCAAACTACTACATAATAGCCGCTACATAGGCCATATTAATTCTCGGAATGTTTTCTAAGCGTATGCAGAATACAGACATAGTATTAAAATAACTCGTTCTAGCGATAACTTGCTGGTTGCGGAAACAGACGGCTAAGTTTTGATATCGTATTTATTTTGCCATATGACGGCCATATGGTTCCAATTATAAATGTTTAATATAGTCCCAAGAATAATCTGTATTATATTTTGGTCTACTTGTAAGTTTTTTATCTGTGTCATAAAGTGGCTTATAGTGATTGAATGAAATTACCTAGACATATTTTTTTTAAAGCTCCTAGCCTGATATTTCTAAAGAATTTATATCAAAATAATCGGATATAGATCTTAGAGAGTAACCACCTTACAAATAAAAAATAAACCGGGGATGAACGTGGGTTTATTTTATTTATTTATGGACAACTGACAGCAAAGTTCAGTCGAATTGTATGATAATTGGATTAAATTTTGCTAAGCTGTCAAATACTTAAACCCACGTTCATTCCTGGTTTATTTTTTATTTGTAAGGTGGTTAAAGTACGAATAAATGAACATTGTCAGCAGCCAGAGCCATCACTTTTTCTATTTCTCTAGGAAAGTGAGAATGCTATGTAAGGATAGTGAATGGTAATTTGATTGTTTATGGTATGAAAGGAGGACGGTTAATGAATGGGACGTAAGGCAGTTTTAAAAAGTAAGAAAGGGGAGTCTTTGGTGCGATGTTGCACGGGTGAGACGATTTGGTTTTAATATAAGGTGTGTGTAAAATAAAAGGAGTAAAGACGTTTAAAAAATATCCCGAGTTACTTCATTATCCCACAATTTGATATAGAAACACATTTCTATGTCTCTGCCATTACATTATCATCATCATCATCATATCCCCAGCACTATCCCGTTTTACACACGGTCCTCTTACGTAACCTGAAGATTTGATAGGTCCGGTTTTTTACAAAAGCGTCTGCCTGTCTAACCTTCCAACCCGCGAAGGGAAAACTAGCCCAACACAGGTTAAGTTACATTATATTTTTGGATAATTATGTCCCCCGAGCAATGAGAAAATAGGTAATTATAACGTTAATTCTGAACAGCGCTGTAGTGTATTGATATTGCTATCCTTGTCTCGGGCGCATACGTCATCTGAATACAGAGCAAGACAAAGAGTCAGTCAATGCAGGACGGTCTGCCTGTACAGAGTGATGGTGTGTTGGCGAGCCAAATCATGGCAGTATACAAAAGGTGTACTCTACAAGCGCCATGTTTATTTTTTTAAGGAAAGTAGCCTGGAAAGTCCCTCATTCCCGTTCCACACGATAAGAAGAAGAAGAAAAAGTCCTCATTGATAAAACAAAGCTTATAACAGGCTGTTTATTGTCCAATTGGGCGGCTGATGTGAGTTTCCCTAAGGTCAATGGCTAGGAAACAAAACCTGATACAAGTGTAAACAAGGATAATTTGTAAAACTTTTGTGGACAGGAAAACCAATACAATTAAACTTTTGCATTCATGACACAATTGAGAAATTTAAAATTAATAATGGTTGCGATTTATCTATTGTTTTGTAACATACACGTATGGTTAATACCTTTTGAATCATATTGTTAGCTACTACAGCCAATGACTCTTAAGTATGGGTATACTTAGTAGTGATTTCCCTTCGGGAATACACCAAATAATAAGGAATACAATAACTTGTTATTTATTACTGTTCAGTAGGTATGTAGACATGACTAGCTACAAAATATAATGTAACTAACTAGGGAATGCAATTCCGATTTCGCGGGATCCCAATCTTGACAAATTTTTCGGGATCAATCCCGAAGCATGATATGACGAGATCCCATTCGCGATTGACGGGATTGAGCGGATCTCCTTGAGTTACACTTTGTTTTGATTATGCTGATTTCCAAAGAAAACTTAATTATTTAAAAGATTTTGTTTTCCTTTCAAAAAATATTTCGTTTTAATTATCCTCACAAGCAGTTTTCATTGTGCACTCATTCGTAATTATGAAATAAGTAGGTACCTAATTATATTTCCCTGTCTCATATGACGTATCGACATAGAATAATCATGTATTATTTATTCAGAATCATTTTTTCAATCATAGACAAACTTGTTGAAGGTCAATTTAACATTTTTGAATCTACGTCATTTCAATGTTATGGCTGATGAGAAGAAATGACTAGAAACTGAAACAGCAACACATCTTTTTAATCAATGTATTTAATAACTAGAGGCCCATCATATCCATCTTTGGACTTCGTATCAACAGTGGCTGCAAGTTGTCTTTGATTACTTGTGGCTCTGCCCACCCCATTAGGGATTACGGGCGTGAGTTTATGTATGTATGTATGTATGTAACTAGAGGCCCGTCCAAGTAGCCATTGAGGCAAACCTACTATAAGTCACATCAATAAATAAAAAAGATTCCGGCGAATAGAGAAGCTCCTCCTTTTTTGAAGGCACAGTGGTGAAGGAAAACATCGTGAGGAAACCCACATTACCGAGAAATGCATTTTCGGAGGTATGTGACCTAACCCGTATTGGGTTGGTTTTCTCTTCGCGGGTTGCAAGGACAGACGGGCAGTCGCCTCTGTAAAAAACCGGACCTGGCAAATCTTCAGGTTGGGTAAGCGGACCCTGTGAAAAAAGGGACAATGCAAGATGATGATGATGCAAAAAAGGATAAGTATTTGCTTTGAACTACAATACACTCGAAGGCTAGCCATTCTTATCTATCAACGCTTAGAAAATCGAATAATAAATGTTTATCTAATGATAAGATTACAATGTAAAAACAACTCATTAAAATCACTTCATAAACCGGACAGATGTTAGTGCCTAAGCTCTTACAATATGCAAGCTCTACAAAACGACCTATCTAACGTCGTCTGGTAGCTTAATTGTTGTAAGTGGATGTTAATTGTAATCAAAACATTCGCATATGGCTGCTATCACAAACATAAGAGACAACATGACTCCTATTAGCGACTGTAAGTTTATATAGTGGCTAGATGTCATATTGCGCGGTGCGTTCGCGGCTAAAGCAGCTTCCCGTGTCCTGTAATTGCTCAAAATTCATCCACCTACCTCTAACGGTTGAGCAAATATAATATACTTTGTATAGCGGCCATCTTATTTTTCCGCCATTTTTATTTTTTTCATGGGCAATAAAATTTGAGCAACATTTAAATAGGGTTTGTGAAAATGGTTCAGCTGCGATAGTTTTGCCAGGCCGTACGGTGCCTACCTGATGCGGAGCAGTTTTCGAATAAGGAAGTATTTTTATACTCAACATGACGTTCCGACCAAACCCCCTATAAGCGACCTATGTACCAGTGGTTGCCCAGGTGGAACGCTTGATTCTCAATATGAGGTCGCAGGTACGAATCCCAGCACGGGTGTAAACCAATGATTTTCGAATTTCCGTATTCATAAATGGTTATCACGTTCATCGCTGAAGAAAAACGTTGTGAGGAAACCCACAATTCTATAGCATGTTGAAGGGATTTAGAAGTATGAGATTGATATATTTCTTTATGTAATAGGGGTTTCCCTCGTGTTTTCTTTGAGCTTCCCGAACCCGAGGATTCGAACCCGTGACAACGGGTTCTTCAACTGAGCCATCACACTTCTCCCAACTTAATCCAATAACAAATAACATTTTATTACATTGTTATAAAAAGTTATCGGTATGATCGAATAGATTGTAATAATTATTTTTGCTAATGAAATTCTCGCTATTTCGATTGCAGCGGTAAATCCCCAAAACTTGGGATAAATGGGAGACGCATCGAGGTATACAATGGAGCGAGATATCTTGCTAAAACATAAATATCTAAGTCTATGTACGTCCCACTGCTTCTTCTTATCGTGTGGGTTGTAAGGTGGAATACCAGCCTCATCAACCCTGGCGTCAGGGTTACGATTGAGCCGCCAAAGGCCCCTGACATGGCTCATGTAACGATTACTCACTTACATCAGTAAATAGTAACCGGGACCAACGGCTTAACGTGCCTTCCGAAGCACGGATCATCTTACTTTCGGACAATCGGGATTCGAACCCGGGGCCTCCGGATCGTCAGTCCAGCGCTCAACCACTGGAACACAGAGGCAGACTGCTGGGCACAAGCTACCCCTCCATCAACCGTGGAAATGGGGGGGGGGGATTTGTATTTTGGCCTAATTTGCAACATTACGCGTATTTCAATAGCCATGACCCATAACGTTTCACGGAAGCATGGACAATATTCTTCTCTCATTTGGGTTGAAAGGTCAATAACCGATTTCATCAACCCTGGCCTCAAGGTTATCATTGAGCCGCCACAGGCTCCTGACATGGCTCATGTAACAACTACCATATTACTAAGTAAACAGTAGCAGAGACTATTTAACATGCTCTCCGAAACATGGATCATCTTGCTTTCTGACAATCGGGTGAGCCAAGTTCTAGCTCCTAATGTAACGCCCTCAATAGGTATATCAAACATAATATGTACCACCATCGCATGTCGTACCAGCCACCCTTGCTTCTCCGCTTCTTACTGAATATGTTGGTTATTGGGGTCGGTTCCGTTACACTAACCAAAGGGATGACAAAGTGATCTTTGTGATATATCCTCATCGGGATTCGAACTTGGAACCTCAGATCACAACTCTCAACCACTGGACAACATAGAATATTAGAAATCTACGAAAGGGTCATCTATACTACTGGCGAGTTTTTTGGATCAGATTCAAATTGATATACCTAATAAGGCCACTGGAATATGGTGGAATATGGGGGGCAAACATAGAGCAACACGCGCCTCCGACGGGAAACAATGCACCCCCGTTAGACACTTCATACAAACAACCTCGTTTTACACAGACACTACGCATTGACGTTAACGTACACGCGCATCTGTGTGTATGACGTCTGACGCCATACGATTCACGTCTAAACTATGTTCAGGGGGGGGGGGGGGGGGTGAAACCTAGCTCAGAGGGGAGCGGAGTTGTCGTTCTATACGTAGTATTGTGGCGTTCTGGAACGCACGCCTCATAGTCGTAAGACCGAAAGTCCTTTTAAAATCCAAACCCCATTGTTTAACTATTGTGTCTGGAAATTTCGGCCTTAGGAGGCCATTTTATATACAGGTTAGTGACATCGTAACGAAAACTTTGAGGGATGATTCAGGCCATGATTCTGAGTTAATATCAAGTGGAATTTTCCGTCGCAAAAGTATGGAACGGAAAATAATTTAAAAAATCACAAAAATTTTCATAATTTTTCCGACATAAAATTCCACTTAATATCAACTCAGAATCATGGTCTGAATCATCCCCCTCAGTATTCGTTACGGTGTCACTAACACCCATATCTACTTGTATGGCTACTTGTATGTACTTGTACGGGGTGTAAGTGACATCGTAACGAATGCTGAGTGGGATGGTTCAGCTCATTATTCTGAGTTAATATCAAGTGGAATTTTCCATCGCAAAAGTATAGAATTGAAAATAATTTTAAAAAACTAAAAAAAAATCATGAATTTTGCGACGGAAAATTCCACTTGATATTAACTCAGAATCATGGTCTGAATCATCCCTCAAAGTTTTCGTTACGATGTCACTAACACCCAGTATTGTAGGCCCCAAAGTATTTCTATGACAATGCACAAGATGCAATACAAAACACAAAGTAAGAAGTAGTACCTATTTATAGTGACATACAAGTCAAGTCACAATAAAAATATCTAGGCATAGTAAACACACACATCCTGTGAGTATTCAGTAGTCATACATACATTATCATTTAATTGTATGGCATGGAACATATGGCTCATTGGCACAGTTTCTCAGATCTTGACCTTGTGGTCTTGTAATAAGAGCCAGTTTTACTTTACAGATTAACGTCGTATGACTATAGGTATCTTAATGGCTGATGGAAGTCTTTGTTATTATTCATTCTATGGTATCTAATGGTCATTTCTCATATAACAAGAAACTTGCTTCAAGTAACCCCTACAGCCTATATGAAGACCTAATCATTACAAGAGTGGTACATAACATACATAAACTGCCTATACATACGTCCCACTGCTGGGCACAGGCCTCTCCTCAATCAACCGGAGGGGGTACGGAGCATACTCCACCATGCTGCTCCACTGCGGGTTGGTGGAGGTGTTTTTACGGCTAATAGCCGGGACCAACGGCTTAACGTGCCCTCCGAAGCACGGAATCATCTTACTTTTTCGGACAATCAGGAGATTCAAGCCTGAAAAGTCCTTACCAAACAAAGGACAGTCTCACAAAGTGATTTCGACAATGTCCCCATCGGGAATCGAATCCGGACCTCCAGATCGTGAGCCTAATGCTCTAACCACTAGACCACGGAGGCTGTTAACACAAGAGTGGTACATATCACTAATACATGACTAGTGAATAGGGTCCCACAGCAATGCAAAGGTCTATTCACACAGCTTTTACTTGATATCCTTATAATCCTAATGAAAGAAATTGTAATATTAGAAAACACAATTACAAAAACACAAAGGAAGCACAATCAACTGCCTTATTGCTGAATAGTAATTTCTACTAGGCAACCTTCGAAAGAACTTGCAATATGTATGAGTCTATTTCTTTCAAACAACAAGAATTTTAATTTTTGCAAAATTGCAATTAATGATATTTATATAATGGTTAAATAATAATAATAAAATAGTTATAATAGAAGTACTCACTGTTTCCTCCTATATTTATTTCCTTTACTGCTCCATTGAAGTGTGCAATGAGTGGGTCTGAAAATAATAATAAAGAAATTAATAATAAATACATAACAATACCTGAATGAGGAAATAAATTGCTAAGAGTTACTTATGTTATATTTTAACAAGAAAAGCTGTTTGGCTTATGTAACAGTCTTAATTCCTGATGTAACTTTTATTTTATTTAATGTTTTATTATATAACCTGTTGGTGTACCTTTTTTATAAATAAATAAATAAATAAATAAAAGCTTTGTTGGAAAGACAGAGCTTATATGGTGTAAAAATATTTCATTCATTACAAATTCATATTATAGTTACCTTTTTGGAAAACAGATAAATCATACACCGGAGCCTTGTCCGTACTGGGATTCTTTTTTCTCGAGTCTACTAATACCATATCTTCCCCGAGATCTTCCACATAGTACCGTCTGGCATTCGGTGAGATATCAGCCTTAGCTCCCGAGTCCATTCTGGGTTCTCTGACGTCTATACCTTTGAACATGTGGCGTTTTTCTGCCACCAGTGGACTAGATTCAATCCTGTCTTGGCTATGGTTTAACAGGAACTGGTCTTTCATGTTATCCAGTTGTCTCCTCATGGATATCATCTCATTCCAGTAGTAGAAGGCTATGGAGCAGCTGATCACCATACAGATCACGCTCAGCAGGAAGTTCAACACAAAGAGAACCTTAATTTTCTTGGAAGACGCTATCGAGAACGTCGTATTGATGTGAACGCCGACATCCGCTGGTTTCTCTAAAAAAACAACACGCTTTTTTATTTTAAAGTTTCTAAAGTACAGTTAAGTTTGAAAATAATATCAATAAATGTTTATGGAAATGTCACCTGTGTTCAAATGTATGACAGTCCCGTCCGGGTTCACTTTAGATCTACCAGTATTCAGAAATATGTTCGCAGCACCAGAAGAATTCAACGGGACTCCCTCGCCTAAGTTAACTTTCCTTTCTCCATCCATTCTGAATGTTTCGCAGTAGTACGTAGTACTACGTTCATACAATCATCGTCGGCGTAGGCGTTGGCGCTCCTAAACAAAGGAAGCAAAGCTTTATAAAAAGTTCGCACATGATAACCGCGGGTTGATAACACTAAATGCAAAACATACCATAGGAATCCGAAGCCACTGTTTTAATTTCTTCAATTTAACTAATTTTACACTTAATTTTGTCCTATATTTACACATAAAACTTTAGTTTCTGCACTTAACTTAAACCAGTCCTAAAGAAAATAAATACAAAATAAACACGGACAAGCCCAGCCGGCCGCGAACCGAGAACGGAACTTTTTGTTTTTTTTTTCGTATGTTGGGTCGCTGGGCACTCTGGGCAGTAGCGCGCGCGCGGCTCGACCGCTAGCCTTCGCGCCAAATTCAAACTGGGAACGATCAACGAGTCGCGAAATGCGTACGCGCGAGGGAGGAATGTCGGCCACGGAGCGATAGCACACGCGCAACTCCGATAACTTTTACAAACAAAAGTTCCGCGTACAACGGTTTTATTCAGCATCAACCACCAAAACTGCTGGCTTCAGCAAATATTTCCGAGTTGACAAATTTATACATAACAGTGTTAATTATAGTCATAATAATTCTAGTAAATTGTTTAAATAGTAATACGATACAACATTAATCATCATTGACCAATACGCAAAATCACACGAAATGAGATGGCCCGGACTAAGTAAAGGCAATTTCGCATCTAAGTAGAAAGGTATACCTACCTACCTTCAAAAGATAAATGAACATGTTAAGTACTTATTTATTGTTGTTAATATAAAAATATTAGATTGATTATTATTTAAAATTATTCATTAGGTACCTATACAATTCCAAGCATTCCAAGCGACAAATCAAATATTCACGAAAAATAACTAAATAGCACGTGCAAGCAAAGCTATACAGCCTGTAGAATAAGTAAAGGCAAATTATGTCACAAACACAATGTAATTTTTACCTGCTGTGGGAATTACCGGTCTATTGTACCTAGTTTGTAAGTGGATACGCTTCTCAAAATCCTTATCTCTCCCAGGTAACTAATAAATAATTATTATTATGGAAGCGAGTGCTGTAAGTGCCTACCTACTAAACCAGCGCCAGCGCATCGTAATGGGAGACGGACGTGATTTTAACTCTGAACGATAATCTGTTGCTGCATTACATATGATATTATAACTAATTACAACAATTATGATAAAATATTATGATTATTGTTACTTAATTAGTGACTGGATTGTCTTTGCATCATAGTCAATACATAACAAAGTCATGTGAATGTTGTTTAGAATATTTTGCTTATAATGATAAAGGAAAGCGAGTTTGTTTACCGCCCTATGTCTAACCTTATATACACATGAACATAAATAGCCTATATGCGTCCCACTACTGGGTACAGGCCTCACCTTAATCAACACTGTATGGAGCATACTCCACCACGCTGCTCCAGTGCGGGATGGTAGAGGGGTTTTGGACTTGTAGTTCGGGACCAAAAGCTTGAAGTCACTTCCGAAACGTAATCGGCATTATACCCTTAACTTTTCTTGAGAATTAGAATACAATTTGCAACCACTTTTGATGCGAAGTCCGATAACTATGATGAACCGTATAGTGACAGCCTTATGAGTCATCAGTCAGCCCATCGCCCATTAATAATCGTCATTATCAGCCATACGACGCCCACTGCTGGGCATAGGCTCTCCACGACGATCGGTCCTGCGCTGCCCGCATCCAGCGGCTTTCCGCGACCTTCACCAGATCGTCGGTCCACCTTGTAGCGGGCCTACCCACTGAGCGTCGTCCGACACGTGGCGCCATTCGAGAACCCTTCCGCCCCAACGGCCAGCGGTTCTCCTCGCTATGTGTCCTGCCCACTGCCACTTCAGCTTGGCAATTCTCCGAGCTATTGGCAATTAATTGTCCATTATTAATATTCCATCATTATTAAGAATGCAATCCTTCTGTCGGATTTTACGATCTACCCGGTTCATTCGCTCCCAGTCCAGCTTAGAAGCTCCCTTTTTCACTCATCCTTATAGGCGTCCGTCCGTCTACTAAAGACGATATAGGGCAGTGTCTGCGAAGCATTTTCGTTCGTGACCTGTACACTACCTATAGGTTGTCCAATACGGGAGCAGTACGCGTTCTATCGTGCGCTTGGCAGGAAGAAGTTGCGGTGGATGGAACCGGAGGAAAAGACATGAGTGCGGCTTAAGTTCTCATGTCTCCTTTTGCTCCGATCCTCCAAAACCTGGAACCACGCATAGTCGTGTAGTTTGCTTTATGCAATTACGCCATTCGTCCCTCAAGATTGGTTCTGAGCGAGCTTCTCGAAGCTATTAAGTATGGTCGATTTTAAATGCATCCCTCTTTCAGCGCTTATCGCTATCGACTCACTAGTGTCGATTAATTCTTTCAAATATTCTTCCTCTCAGACGACGCCCTGAGCCCAGGGCACTATAGTTGTGACAATATGTTATGTTACGAGTTTCCAAACTACATATCCATAGTTGAAATATTCTATGGTAAGTACGGTCACGAGCATTAATATGTATACACATTGGTACCACGTCACATTAACTTTTTTGACAAATTGAACTGTAAGTCTCACTAAATGTCAAATATGTTAGTGCGACAGAGTCCTAAAGTGGGTACATTATATTGCTCATGACTGTACGTTGCACGATGCGCCAGCTGTGTGCATCCCCAAGTTATCTGCGTGAGGACGAAATTAGCGCTGCGCTGTGCACCCGTCTATTTCCACCGCCTCGCGGATTCCAAGCTCTAATGCGAGGAGGGTTATGTTATGGTTATGCGCAGGCGCAGGAATGTTTTCATAGTGGAAATAGCGTAGAGACTGTGATTGCAAGGAGAGCTTCGAATGAGTTATGGTGATGTAAAATGACACAGGGCGTTCGAAAAACGCGATCAATCAATTTTCAATAAATATTTCAGCCATAATTATTCCTGTTGGGGCGAGCAATATTTACTTGCTATGTACCTTTCATATTTATGTTATTTTAATTTTTATATTGTCTTCACCATTATAGACGGCGATACGGCTCACCATCTATTATGGTGGTCTAAAAGAAAGCTAGGTGAAATGTGGGTACTTAGTTCATCTTGCGATGGCTGTACCTCTGACTACCCCAATTGGGATATAGTCGTGTGTTCATCACAAAAGAGCTTTGAGGTAAAAAATCTGAAATAGTATCGTGTTGCGTTTTTGTAGTAAATGTTGAATTCCAAAATACGTGGCTGGCTTCGAAAAAGTAATACTTGACATATAAGTCTTTCGGAGGGCACGGTAAGTCACTCCATAACTTAACATAAACAGCTTATAAGCGTCCCAATGCATTAAGCCGTTGATCCTGGCTATTAGCCTTAAAACACCTCCACCAATCCGCAGAAGAGCAGCTTGGTGGAGCTCCATACCCCGTCGTCCAGTTGATTGACGGGAGGCCTGTGCCGAGCAATGGGACATATAGGTTGTTTATGTTATGTTTATAATAATATGAAGTAAAATGTTCTATTTTATACTTAGGCTGAGGTCTTCAATGATTATCCAGATGAGCGCAACTCAAAATGATGGGATTTCATACAAATTTTAAAGATTTAAGTACAGCAAGTATGTGGATAGACGTGGAGACGATGCGCTCCCCATTTGTCCGGCCAAGTACAATACAAATTTCCAATAAGTCACGTCAAAAAATGACATAAAAGTGGAGACGTTCCGATAGGACCTTCCCTTGTCTTTAAAAATAAGTACATGAAGATAACGTTATCATAAGTGGACACGGTTATAATGCATGATGCATGTACTTATGATAAAATTTAATACATTGTAGATCCTCCAGCTGTTATAGCCGCTAGAAAATTATGTCATCATCATCATCATCAGCCCATTAACGTCCCCACTGCTGGGGCACGGGCCTTCCCTAGGGATGGATAGGGAGATCGGGCCTTAAACTATCACGCGGGCCCAGTGCGGATTGATGGCTATTAACGACTGGTAACACGGAGCACGGAGGAGCTCGAATTGAAAACTTTTTTTTTGTGGTCACCCATCCTATGACCGGCCTTTGCGAAAGTTGCTTAACTTCAACAATTGCAGACCGAGCGCGTTTACCGCTGCGCCACCGAGCTCCTCAATTATTCCGCCCATATAACATGAATACCCACCACATAAGAGCCTTCACGTCTATGTATTTTTTACCTGAGGCAACCTCTTTTTTTGAAAAGAAATTTCATTAAGTCAATAACAAATATATTTCCGCCTGTTATATAACTATAGATAAAGGCGAGAGTTATGATAACAATCAATAACTTCCTTTATCTACTCATTGGAAGAAAGTGTGTCATGCATGCTCATGGTTCGGGTTAGAACTACTGACCCAACACATTGTTAGGGCTGTCACATATGGATAATCTAGAATAAAAAATATTTACACATTTTATGAGTATGACACTACGTTTTATGACCATCTATTCCTTTTAGGTTTAGTACACCTTTTAGCGGCTAAAAGAACTCGGTCATTCGCAGTAAAAATGGTAATATTTTTACGTGATAAAATGAGACTTTTTAGTTTAGTAGGTATTTGGTATCAATACGCAACCGCAGTGAATACTTATGACTTAATAAATAATTAACTATAGTTTCAAGCTGAATTTTCAGCATCTGTTTATTCAGTTAGAAATATACAGTGTTATTATTTATAAAACAAAGAGTAAAGATAAACTGGGTTTAAAATAATAATCCTCGTCAAGAAAAAAATCGACGGATTATAATGAAACTAATCGACAAGTCATTATAATTCTAATCTAGAATCTACGACAGAAACCTATTTTATTTATCTCTTAGTCTTCGTTTTGTAAGAAAAAATATTCCTAGATTCCTATCTCTAGGTTTTCACGCTACTTTTCCCAAGTAGAGAAATGATAACTGACAAAGAAATATTGTGGGAAATTCGTTGATGACAGCCCTGCAAATTACACAGAATGACTGACAATGAATGGCTGAATGTCGCTGAAGAAATTGGAGCCGTGACTCATAAAGTACAGTCACCTTTTCTTTTAATTTTCCTAAAAGTGGAGTGAGCTAACAAGTCTTTTGTTATGAACAGTTCGTTACCTTAATCCTATGTTAATTAGAAGAATGCCAACAGTTTTTACTTAAATTCACTCGTGCTTACGTAGGGAAATTCACAAAGAGAAAAGCGAGATGCGGGAGAGCTACGGGTTGAAATCCGTTTTTCAGTTAGACTTTTCGTTTTAATTTTTTGTTTGTAAGTTATGGTTAGTTATGTGTAGTGAGCTCTTTAAATGTTCGTACAACTTACAAATTGTTTTTACAATTTTATTTTTTAATAAGAGGTTATCCAGTTTCACTCTACGCTGCCTCTCTAACCTCATTTGAAAAACATCATAATATTCATCTCAAGTGAACCTATAAGTTCAAATGTTTACGTTTCATATTTTATATTTCAACACAACATAACCATTATTGGTCAGCAAAAATTTAGTTTCGATCGCCATCGACTCGCAAAGAAGAAGAACATAACCATATGCTCACGATATAAGTACGTAAAATTCATTATTGAATGATGGATTAAAGGTTGCCTGGAAGAAATTGCTGCATAAGCAGTATGGTCTTTCTATACTAGGTATGTGTTGTCCTTATTTCTGTATATTGCGTCCATTGTGTTCAATAAAGTATTTTATTTATTTATTTATTATTAATTTTCACGATAAAGCGATAACTTTTAAGATTATTCTCCTACTCATATATAAATCAATTTAATGATATTAACTCATCTAAGTATAGGTGTTTTCTTGACTGCATTAAAACAGTGGCGATGACTGAATCATTCGTGTTTGAATGCGGCGTGTGCGTCGGTCACCTTTGCAAACATTAAACTTTGTCTCTTCTTTGTTACTAATGTTCAGTTTATGAATGATGAACAAACATGGCTGCAACACGTGATAATTATGACATTATTTTCTTTTGACGTGATTTTATTGTAGATTTAAGACTATCCTTTGTTTGCGAGCTTGAATCGACTTGTCCGAAAAAATAAGATGATTCCGTGCTTACGGGCACGTTAAACCGTTGGTCCCGGCTACTAGCCGTAAAAACTCCTCCATCAACCCGCAGTGGAGCAGCGTGGTAGGGTATGCTCCATACCCCGTTCAGTCGAGTGTGGGGATCTTTTTTTTGACGTGACTTATTGTAGGTTTGCCGCAAATAACTACTTGGCCGGAAACTCAGGGGACTACCGCAAGATGAACTAAGTACCCACAATCACCTAACTTTTTGTTAAACCAACGTGATAGGTCATAAGCCGATATCTCTTTCACTTCTAAGCAATGCAAATTCAAGCTTTTGTACTTGACTCCACTTCTTTACTCGAATAAGCTAAATGTTTGTCATGGCGTAACCCACACATGCAAACTTTCTAAAATTCGTCATTGACATTGTCCACGTTCGTTCACCCAAGATTTCGGGGTCGCCAGACTTAGCTTTGTTAGGGCCAGGCGGAACAAAAGGCATCCGAAAATAAAATATTCTGAGCAGACTTTTTTATTCTTAAAAGAGCGCGAGCGGCCAGGTAGGTATATTTGCCTACTATACCTAAGTATAGGTTCTACTTCGATTTCATAGAAATTCCTACAAGACTTAGGACATAGTTCCACTACCAGCGATCATCGATCATCACCATCCTCCCACACACACAGGCTTCACACATCACATTACAGGCTGATCACCTGATTCTCCGAAAGTAAGATGATCCGTGCTTCGGAAGGCACGTTAAGTCGTTGGTCCCAGTTAATACTTACTAATATAAATGTAGTCGTTACATGAGCCATGTCAGGGGCCTTTGGCGGCTCAATAATAACCCTGACACCAGGATTGATGACATTGGTATTCCACCTCATAACCCACACGATAAGAAGAAGACCATTCTCCTGCCCTTATAATATATTATGTATATATCGAATTGAATTGAATTGTTTTTTTTGTGATTTTTCCTGTACCCGAAGGTTACCTGGAAGAAATTGCTGCATGAGCAATAAGGCCGCAAGTTGTGCCGTGTGCCTTTCTGTATCTGTTGTCTTTATTTCTGTATCTTGCGTCCATTATGGTTAATAAAGTATTTTATCTATTTACCTATTGTCGTCATACTATAAAACACCACGTTTAGAAGATCTTGACGTAAAACGCCAAATAACGAAGACTCAACAGAAGCCCTCATACAACTATACGTTTAATTCTGCTGGCCAGTTATTCTGTGCGCCACGTGGCCGAACCTTCAAATTGAAGTTCGGTTTTGCTAGCCACATTAGAGCCTGTAACAACGACCTGGGATAGACATTTAGGAGTCGCCGTCGCCGGATACGGCTTGGACGCCATGATGATGATGACACCACATTAGCATTTAATTTTGAAACACTTTTGGCCTGAATCAGCCTTGTATATATCCTACTAGCTTTTGCCCGCGACTTCGTCCGCGTGGCGTGTTATAAAAGAGAGATATTTTTCATACAAAAGGATTTTCTCGCTAATTCCCGTTCCCGTGGGAATTTCGGGAATTCCTTTCTTAGTGCACCTCTACGGTGCCTAAGCTACGTCCCTTCCAAATTTCAAGTGCCTACGTTAAGCCGTTTAGGCTGTGCGTTGATATGTCAGTCAGTCAGTTTCTCCTTTTATATATTTAGATACTCAATCTCGCCCACAATCACCGTGGCAACGCAGGTCAATGACGTATTAAGTTGAGTAATATTTACCCGAAAACCACAAGTTGAAGGGTTCTTGTTAATGAACCCTACAGAAATCGGGTTCAAAGGAACTGTGTTGACGCCTTTAGTGTGTTGAAGTAAGGAAAGTACTTATAATGTGTTGACTGTTATTCAACACTGTTCTAAAACGAGCTGAATTATATTCTAAAGGTTCATCATCAACAGCCTATATACGTCCCAATGCTGGGCACAGGCCTCCCCGCAATCAACCGGAGGGGGTATGGAGCATACTCCACCACGCTGCTCCACTGCGGGTTGGTGGAGGTGTTTTTACAGCTAATAGCCGGGACCAACGGCTTAACGTGCCCTCCGAAGCACGGAATTATCTTAGTTTTTCGGACAATCAGGTGATTCAAGCCTGAAAAGTCCTTACCAAACAAAGGACAGTCTCACAAAGTGATTTCGACAATGTCCCCATCGGGAATCGAACCCGGACCTCCAGATCGTGAGCCTAACGCTCTAACCACTAGACCACGGAGGCTGTTATTCTAAAGGTTATAATGAACTAATTCGAAAATTGAGTTAAAGTAGAGCCGGTCAAGTCGGTAGTAAATTGCCGCCTAGCAAAACTATATCTCACATAAAAACATTGTAATCTGTCTAAAGCACATGTTCCACTGCTGGCGAGGAAGCGATTAGCGATCAACTATTTTCTCGCTCAAAAAAACGATATAGATTAGATTTTTTTTTGATGTGATTATTGTAGATTTGCCGCAGATGGCATTAACTACATGGCCGGACAAATGGGGAGCTCTCTTACCCGGTACAAAATATAAGACAACAGGCCTGTGGGTGCCCATTTGGGTGCGAACCTCGGCTCAGGACGTGTCGTCTGGGAGAACCTATAAGAAGTAATCGGACGATGAATCGATGTGGGAGAAATCGTCGGCAACGCCGGCGTGGTATAATTCGCCGGTATAAGGATCCTAAAGTGTTAGCTGTCTCTAGCTGCTTGGCCGCCTCTATGGCTAGAGTAACCGGGTCGTCCGGATCGTATATCGTGAAACATATATCGCACACATAGAGTTATCAAAGATAAACTCGTTTCAGCAATACTTGCTCAGCGCGATTTTTATTCGATCACCTTGTGGAATAGACACCTGCTTAGTAGTAGAACAAGAACGGCTGATGATGATGAAATAAGATACTATACCATATGAAAAACTAGTAAAATAAAAATAAAATACAATTAGTATTACATCAGCATTTTTTGCGCACCTGAACACTTTTGTAGGCAACTAACATTTTTACAGTAGCCTTATCGGTTTTAAAATTAGCGGAGACACGCGAGTTGGTGGGAATGTTGGCTGAATGAGTAAGGTTGTCATTGCCCTACATAACGGTTATGGTGCGTTTGCATTGTTTATAGTGAGGATAAAAACTGCCATCAGGTGTCGCTACTATTGAGTGTTCTTAAATTTTAACAGTTCCCCATATTAATTGAATGTAAGTACTTACAGAATAAACCTTTGCGTAGCTTTTAACTGCAAAATCATAGTATTATATTTAAGATTTCTTAAACATCAGAAAGAAGAAACTTAGAAAAACAATTTCAATCAAAACTGACTTTTTCTTACTGGTGGCTTTTCTTCTATAGCAATTTATCACGAATTTTAGTTGGATAGTAAGTATAGATACCTACCTGTCAAAATTTGGGAACACTCAACAGTGCTGCGCCTACATTTGAGCTTCTAGTTTTTATTTTCATTCGGTTACCTACCAGTACCACCCATCTTTACTTGGTCTGTGCTACTTACCGACGCGAAAGGAATCACGCCTGCAAAATTTCTATTATTATCTGTATGCAGAAAAAAGTAAAACGTTTCTTTTTTTGAATTCCGATTATCAAGTTGCAATGTAATTCTTCTTATAATTCCTATAATGGAATTAATAGGAAACAAAAAGGTGAATAATTACCTATCATTTGAATTTCTCTATTACTAATCCAGTTATCGAGATTATTGTTTTTATGACACGAATTAAGATTGTGCTCAGTAGAACAAAATATTTTTAAAAAATAGTAGAAGAATAGAACAATATATATATTTTTTAATTAATGACGTTTTCGACAATATTTGGCCAACTATGTTCCATATTTAGCCATGGCGCCTAAAACAAGGAATGGGCGTCCAAATTCCACGAGTTAAAGATAAAAAAGGAAAAATACTTGCCTACCTGAACCAGATTTCATACCGTTCGAGCTTTTTGAAATATTTCGTTTCGGAAGAATAAAATGAACGAAGCCTATGTTCAATAAAGATTATTATTATTATTGTATGTCTTTTTCATATCTCGGGCCTATGGAGTCCCGGACTTTTGGAAGGCGTGCGTGGGGCCGAAGCCAACACGTAGAGGCCCCTTAAGACAGTTTAATCTAAATGTGGTGTGACACCAACCGGCGATTATCCCTGTATGCACTATGGGAGTGCACCCAAAGACAATCCCCGGTTCGTGTAGGACTATTGCAAATTATGGGAACAAAGGGAACTGGGCTATTGGGTTGGGGGTTAGTGGACCGGGATACTGGAGCTATGGGGGACTATGGCGCCTGCTCGACCAATGTTGGTAAACATGGATAAATGAGCAGGCGGTGACTCGCCACTCACTGGATGGGCCACCCATCTAGCCGACGCGACTGGACGGCAAGGCAGCAACATGGTTGTGAGCAGCTCAGGGTGTCGAGAGGTGTACACCGCTTTCTGCGAGACGGTTTACCCGCCTCACCAACTCGCGACTTATGCATCTTTCACTTCCACCCTGCGAGCGTATAGCTCTAACGCCCCACTCTGGCCGGCCAATGAAGGCAAGCCAGAGGTGAGAGTCCTGCGGCCCCCGCTGGGGTCCACTCCGGCCGGCCAGTGAAGGCAAGCCGGAGACGGAGGGCCTGACCGACTCTCGGGGGATCTCAGCTCCGTGGTGTCGTCACTCACCAACAGCTCGCCACAAGCTGGCCTGCGGAGACTGACTGCACTGTTGAATTCACCAGGTTCGCTGATGAATTCACCAAGGGGCGATGGGGTCGTCACATCCCGACGCCTTTATTATTATTATTATTATAGTTATGGTCTACACTTAGTGGGTATTACTCTTTATTATAGGGCTTTAATATAGTTAGTATAGTAGTTGTGTATGTTGTATTAGGTATACCAACAGCATACACAACCTCTATCAAAATGTCTGGCAAATTTAATAGCTGGTTCTTATAGCACAGGTTGTACCTATTGTAAGTGCCAGCAGTAACGTGCTTTAAAATTGTTAATCTTCTAGTATTATCTAATTGTACCATTAGTTATTTAGTTGTTTGGAACAATAAATACATTTAATTACTTATTTAAAAAAAATAGCGAATGTTGGCAATTTTAAACATTATTTACATACATGTTAAAACTAAAATTATTGGCGGGAGATTCGTCTGGGATTTCGAATTAAAGAAAAACAAGACAAATTAAACCGTAAGTCTCATTAAATGTCAAATATGATAGTGCGACAGGCAAAGGCGACAGGCTTCTAAAGTGGGTACATGATATTGCTCATAAGAATACACATACTTTCGAAATATAAAAAGGACTCGAAATGTTTATAATATAGTCTAATAGTTAAAAAGAAAGCTGATAAAATTATCTATTAAAAGGTTTTTTAATTATTTTTCTAACTTCAATAGTTTAGAAAAAAATGTATAAAGTGTAATACTTAGTTTTGCAAGTCAGTGTAGTTTCTGTGTTGGATTTTATATTATTAATACGTATCTAAATGTTAATTTAAGTTTTGCCGAATAAATATTTTGTCTTTCTTCTTTCTATTTATATACCTACTTATAATTCGATAGTTTGATACCTAACACGAAATGCCATCCGAGGCAAATTTACAATTAAAGACACATTTATAAAACAAAACCCTTTTAAAACAGTAATTCGTCAGACTGTCAAAAATGTTTTAGCAGAGCATTATTAAGGTACCCATTTACATTCAAAAGCTTGTAGGATTATCCTCATAATCTGAAGGTAGCAATATTTACCGTTGGTATAATAAACGTTGGAAGGTAAATTCAGTACAGATAATATTTGACACTTTCTTTGTTTTATTTTCCTTGAGTTCTACGCAGGGCAGGGTCGGAATAAAAAATCTAATGTCACCGTACCTTTACAATACACTTACTACTTACTCCTCCTCCCCCTCCTCATCCCTCCCTCCTCCCCCTCTTCTCCTTTTACTTTATTTAATGTACCTTTCATCATATCCATCTTAGAACATTGTATGAGTAGGTTGACTTTTCATTACCTATTAGTAAGTAGTTGTAACTCTGTCCTCAGTAAGAGTGAGTTTATATTAGGTATAATATGTTGAGTTCTTTCAGCCATGGAAGAGCCGAAAACTACATCCATTGATTGGATTGGACGCGCCATAAGTTAATAGATTTCAAAATGTTTTCATCGTGTCCATATTCCAACTGGGTAGTGCAGTATAATTATAAGCCTTCACACACATTGTTTCCCGCCAAGACACACCTACAATAGTCATGTTAAAAAAACACGCTTTATGCTAGAAAAGTGAGTCACGTAGAAACATAATTCCAATGAAAAAAGTGATCACTAAGAATACTACACATTTCTGCTTATCATACACTTAATAAAGTAATCAAATTGTTTATTTTTTCTTCAGTAAGACAAGATTTATTCCCAGTAATGCCTATGTGACGATACGGGCGTAGAACACTTAGAGCATAAAGCCTACATTTAGCATTCCATAGAAATGATTATAAAAACTATGTCAAGTTGCTTTTATAAAGAAAAAATGTTACGAAATATTTCCACTTGTTCAGTGAGATTTTAGAATTCGCATTGTTTTTTTTATGTGTAACTTGCGTAAGTAGGTATGCGTCAGGAAATAAATAGGTCGATGAACTTTGTATTAGTCATTAAATAAACAGTTAGCACATGAGGTATTTTTTATAATAATATACATTTTATTATGTCACTATAAGACTAGCGTAAATACCTACCTAACCTACGTATGTTTACGGTTTCATGTAAAATCCCCGTTCCTTCTTTCTCGGCCGCCTTCTCCTTCTCACGTGTGTGTCTCATCAGCCCTAGTGACTGTGTTACTATTGAGCCGCCAAGACTCCTGATATGACTCATGTAACGACTACTGTTGATAATTGCAACATAAAAATACCTTTTAAAAATAAAAATATTATTTTTTTACTTTTCCATCATTATTTTTTTATTAATCTTATCATGTCAGGGGCCTTCGGTGGCTCAATAGTAGGCTGACACTAGGGGTGATGGGTTTGGTAATCCACCTCACAACCCACACGATAGAAGAATTAATTTTACATTCATCAATATATTTCTTATTGTCGGACGTGTTTGTAACCTTTGTAATTACTTAAAGTGAATTATATGCGAAGTGTCATTTTTTACTACAGTCTACGAGTGGTGGAACTAATTAAACCACACACATTTCAAACAACTACATACTTAAACACTAATTGAATTGAAAATAATAAAAAAAAAAACTAAAAATAATCATGAATTTCGCGTCGGAAAATTCCACTTGATGTCAACTCAGAATCATGGTCTGAATCATCCCTCAAAGTTTTCGTTACGATAACTCTAACACTGAGGCATTGAAAGTTTTTTTGATGTGATTTATTGTATGTATGCTTCAGATCCGGATGTGATCGAAGGATACTCATGGCGAAGGATACAAAGCAGAAGTAATTTCACATGATGATTCTCAAAATAAACTGAATTGAGAGCAATTAACGGTTCGCGTATTGCGGTCATTAACCTGTATATAAGTTAGGTAAACAGTTAGTCAGTTCACAGGTATCCTGCGGTAAGTGGGACTCACCGTTACTCGAACGCTCTCCAAAAATTGGTGAAAGTGAAGATTTGGATAAGTGCGAGCGGGACATGTAAGGGGTTCCGTATCTTTAATTTTCAATTACAGTGACACCAGGGTTGATGAGGTTGGTATTCCACCATACAACCCACACGATAAGAAGAATTTTCAATTCATTAGGCATAAGGAACACAAGGTACAGAAAATAAGAGAAATGCACAACAGACTGACTTATTGCTTATGCAGCAATTTCTTCCATGCAAACTCTAGGTGCAGTAAATATAAATAATAAAAATACATAAAGAAGTAAGTGTAAAGAAATTGCTTATTATTATTAATGTTAATAATTCCAACTTCAAATACCAACTTTATTTCAATTTTAGACAATCGGCTAACCCAATATAACACAACAGTCACACATAATAGACATAAAAACTAGTCTTTAAATAACCGGCTCTTCACATTACATAAAGTAAATTAGAATTAATTAATTTATACTTAATATAACAGTTGTTGGAGTAGGGACTCACTCCGAATCAGGCTAAGACAGGTGGTGGAGGACTGGAATAGTGGATTATGCTCCATATTCCCTAGTTAATAAGAGGTAAGCGAGGTAAGTACTAACGAAGCAAGAAATGTGTTCTATTAGAATGATGTAAGTAGTTTATGTAGGTTCATTTTATTACAAAATGTTTAATGAAATGCTTGTAAATCTAGGTCTTACCTTTTATTTTTTGACGTGACTTATTGTAGATTTGCCGAAGTGGCATTAACTACTTAGCCGGACAAATGGAGACGCTGAAGCCTCTCACCCGGTACAACGTTTAAAACAACAGGCCTGAGCGTGCCCAGTTGGGCGCGAACCGCGGCTCAGGGCGTCGTCTGAGAGGAAAAATATTTGAAAGAATTAATCGACCCTAGTAGGTCGATAGCGATAAGCGCTGATTGAGGGAAATCGTCGACCACGCCGGCGGGGTCGATATCGGGGTCCTGAAGTGTTGGGTGTCGCGAGCTGATCTCTGTGGCTAGAGTAATCGGGTCGTCGGGTCTTACCAAGCTTACGTCAGTTACTTACGCCTGCGCCTGAGCGCCCTGGGGCCCTCTGGGCATTCGACGAAAACATCCCTCGCAGATTACCGAAACTTTTCACCACAATGACAGAACCATAAATACCATGAGAACATGATGGCGAAAGTTATTATTCGTCATATAACTGCGTCCTAGATAAGTATCGAAAAAAGGATAATGACTAAATATGTTGTAATCACTAACACGGTTGGCTCTACCATTATAGACGGCGATACGGCTCACCATCTATAACGTTGGTCTAACAGAAAGGTCGGTGAGGCGTGGGTACTTAGTTCGTCTTGCGATGGATGTATGTACCTCTGTCTACCCCAATTTTATTTATTTTATTTTATTTTATTTGGGATGAAAAACAGCAGTACAAAATCATTACATTATAGTCTTAGCACTAAACAGTTTAGGTATATGTACAGCCAACAACAACATCCACATATTACTATACAGAATTCTGTGAAGAAGACATTATCATCCAGTTGCACATTAGATAGAACTTAGCAGAGTTCAAAAGAAGAAAAAAGGATTATTGATTAGGTTCAGGTCGCAGGCTGTCCATGACAGCTCTCTTAAACTTAGTGGCGTTTAGGTAACATATGTCTAAATTAATAAAAAGACTATAATAAAGTTGTGCGACCCGGCGCAGGGGCCAATTGTGAAATAGTCGTGAGCTTATGTTATGATGTTATTATCTACTGTTTCTGTTACTGTTTTCTGTTTGATCTGGAGGTCCGGGTTCGATTCCTGATGGGGACATTGTCGAAATCACTTTGTGAGACTGTCCTTTGTTTGGTAAGGACTTTTCAGGCTTGAATCACCTGATTGTCCGAAAAAGTAAGATGATTCCGTGCTTCGGAGGGCACGTTAAGCCGTTGGTCCCGGCTATTAGCCGTAAAACACCTCCACCAACCCGCATTGGAGCAGCGTGGTGGAGTATGCTCCATACCCCCTCCGGTTGATTGAGGGGAGGCCTGTGCCCAGCAGTGGGACGTATATAGGCTGTTTATGTATGTATGTATCTACTGTTTATGAATTAATCAGATCTAAAGGTGACAAAAAACATTTCCTATTTCTATTTACGTAATATTTACGAATTTTAATAAAGAAAAATGTGATAATGAGTGCGACATTTTGTCATGTTTTTCTATGACGTCACAGGTTGCTTTTTCATATACATTCCATTCCAATTTCGTGTTTTGACGTTTAGTAAAAAGCTACTAATAAATTACGTAGGTAAAAAGTAACTGATTTTACTAGTTGGAAATTACCTATTGTACTTATTTTTTTATAGGTGAGAGCCCTCAGCGCTCCCCATTCGTCCGGCCAAGTCAATAAAATTCTGTCTCACCTATCTGTGTAGGGCTACAATGAGAGAGAGAGAGATAGTGTGACGACTTCATTCTACTTCGTTTTTGATATCCTTCCTGTAGCTACAAAAATAGGGATGTTTTTGCCCTGTTTACAAAATTATATAAATACGGATGAAATTAATAATCTCCTTTTTAAATTTAAAATTAAAAAAAAAGCACGCTATTGCACTTTGGCTTAAAATTAAAGAAAAACAGTTACTACTTCAGGGGGGTAAATATACTGTTGCTTTTTCATTAGCAGAGTTAACACAATACCTAACAGGGTTAAAAACTGAAGTCCGACAAACTGTTATCCGACAAGATTTAACTTCGGCAATATGAAAATCCGACACTTCTTTATTCAGACAATACATAATTACGACATGTCTTAACTTCGATACTTCTCTACTCCGACAAAACGTTTTTTCGACATGACTTTACTAAGACAAAATAATAGGAAACTGGAAAAGACCTTTTAGATCGTTAGATAGGTAGAAGTAACACCCTGGGTGTTAGTTTATATCTGTAAAGTAGGTACATGGAAAACCATTTGTAACCTATTCTTCAGAATAAAGGAAAAATCACGCGCGTGGATGTTATGTAAGGCGTGTTTCATCATTGATGCACTAATCGATTACCTATATTTTTTATCGAATGACAGCTTTCAGCGGTTCCCTTGCTCTGGTCAAGTTGATGCCTGCTATCCAAGGCAAATCTACAAGAGATTAATTCAAAAGCAGAAAGTATCTACAATGATAATATTACATGGGGGTTGAAAATGCTATGAATGGCTTCAAGAAAAAAGCGGAGGCGCTGCCGTGTCCCCAGATCAACTTTTTTCTAGATAACAGAAGTGAGCAGTAAAAAATATCATTCAAAATTCCACTTATAATCGTAAACATAAAGTATTAATTACGGGCCAATATTACATGGAATTGACATATTATAGGCTAATAATATGACACGGGATTGTCAGCTGATGAAGCACTTTGGCTACGCCCTTAGTGTGGCAAGGCAAATAACCTTACCTCGATAAAGGTGTTTGTAAAAGCCCTAATAAAAGAAAGGTAACGTAATACCCTACAATGGAAGGGTGGAGAGAGAAAGCTAAAGCTAATGTAATATGATAAAAGAAAATAAATACATAACTACTAGCTTTAGCCCGCGGCTTCGCTCGCGTTAAATTCGGGGTAACACGGTTCCTCTTTATTAATTTACCAATTTTTAGATTCCTACTTTGACAAATGGGAAAAATCCCATGTAAAATTTCACCCGGGTTTCGGGTTGTGGGCAGATTTATAAAAAAAATATGCACAAACAATCCGTATAAGTATCTATTTTTACCATTCTACCTTGAAAATTGCGGTATGCTATACAAACGTTCACCCCCCTAACGTGGGGGTTAGAAAGTGACATAAATTACTCATTCTCCATCCCTTCAACTATCTCGACTTAAAAAATTACGTCAATTCATCACTACATTTTGCCGTAAAAGACAGACAAACAAACAGACAGACCCACACATACACATTCCCATTTATAATATTAGTATGGATGTGGAAAGCAATGACGTCAGCGGGTGCAGCGCCCAGACGCCCACGCCGGTGCATTGCGTAACCGCCCACGCTCATTTAGCTTGTAAAGCCTTATAACTATAACTAGGACTTTCCATTACCCGAGCCTTTGAAAATTTGCGTTCTCCGTTGAACCAAGCTCCTAGCTTTACCTATTCTTACGGGGCGGAGAGTCTGAAATAAAAGTTATACGTAGTACCTATTATGGTCGTTCATTCTATGACTGAATACTAAAACTAAGTACACTATTATAATTCCCTTTTATTATTATTTTATTGTACTATTATTAGTAAGAAAGTGGTCAATAAACTCGACAAACAGCTCTAGCCTATTTGTATTTGAAGATCCCGCAAGTGAATTATATTCTCTTTGGATCCCGCGTGGCAGTATCTAGTAGGTGTCTCTTGTTTGGAGAGGTAGAGTAAATGGATAAAGCCTTCTGTTTGTCTGTGTATCTGCTAGAATAGGTTGAGTAGATTCGTAAGTAATTGAATGGAAAATCCAATTTCCTTTGAAAGAAATACTAATGAAAGACGTTTGTTATGTCTAAAGTGGTTATTTTTTGTATTTGTTGGTAATGAGTTTTTATTTTGGGAATAAGATTGAATAGATTTATTCATCCTACACTCGTTTGCCGTAAATACGATATTTGAAAATCGAATGGAATTAAATGAAAATTATTTATTTTGTATTATTTTTTAAGATTATTGGTGTCCTTTTACCACAGATATTTAATACGTACTTAAATGTGTGTGTGAGTGTGTGCCTTTTACAGACACTCGATATGCGAATTAAATATTATAAATTAAATATAATGTTGTAGGTTTTCTATGTATACTTATTATGAATTTAAGTTATTATTTACAAATAAAAGTCGGTGTCTAGATCTTTCTCTTCATCTTTATAGACGCAAAACATTTCGGTTAAAAGCCTAATTAGTTATTCCAAAATATAATATAATATTTATAGAATATAATGGAATTATTTACTGTAAAGTAAGAAAACATTGTGTTTGCCCTCGAATAATAATCGCTGACTTTGATACATACCTGATTTACTACTACTCGCATGATATATCTTTCGCAACGTTTTCTGACATTACATCAATTACGACGTACCTACAATCAGGACACTTCCGAATCTACGTGCTGTTATTACGTAATAAGTATACAATTTATTGAAAACAATTGTTGAATATTGGTAATTTGAGAATGTTATCGAGACTACGAAATAAAAATATTGGTATTTTGTTATTGTTCGATCGATTTGCTCACCTGCGATTCGAATTTCGATTTTTTATCAAAATGCGGCCACTAAGGTGTTTGGACTAGTTCCAATTTCAATTTGCGCGCATTTGTGATTTATTTATTACAATAATATTGTTTGTTATTATAATTTTATTCTGCTTTGTACTTATTATGTAATGTTGTAAATGGATTAGAAACATCTGCGTTAGCACGCGGGATGCGTGAGTAAACAAAGGATATAAATATGATAATTAAAGGATGTGATTATGTACAGCATTGATTTTATGGTAGGTATAATATTTAGTATCTAAGTATCTGTCGTTTATTACTACATATTAAAAAGAGAATCATAGATACATCTTATATATTACGAAAGCGGAAGGTCACTCACACACTGACTAACTCACTCATCACGAAATCTCAGAAACTTGCGAGTGCTAAGAGTCTCAAATTATGTGTGGGGGTTTCTTTTGATGCGTAGGTGCTCACTAAAACGGGATTTTGCGAAATTCAACCCCTAAGGGGGTAAAAAAGGGCGGCAAAGTTTGTTTGAAACTTTTATAGACAATTTTTATTTTGTTTTTGTGCTCGATTGAGGGGCCACCTTAAACTGGTTGTGACTTTTGCATGTCTACTTTTACAAAGTAAAGTATAGATTTTGAGGACGTTTACCAATGCCTGACACACTCAAACTAAAAGTTCGGAAATGGTCCCTCTATGGGAACGCAATTTATCTAAAAAGCAATACTGCAATTTGATATTTGAGGATATAAAAGTAAGTGTTTTTTTTAACCTCTGCTACCCGGCCTTAGGTGGGTAAAGCAACGAGTACTTAGTTAGAAGCGCGCCTCTAAACACGACTAAATACGCAGAACCATCAAACTTAGCTTACAAGTCTCAAATGTCAATTACTAGCGCACTTGTTTGCATCGATTTGCGTTGTTTTCGCCCAGTATCGATTACGGGAATCGGTTACAACTTGTGTACTGCCTCAGGCTATTTCGAGAACATGATGGACCGCGTGCGGCGCATAATCGATGCGTAAGAATCGGTAATCGGATGCTAAACTGTTTACTATGACTCACTCCACCGGATTACTACACCATTCAAACCGTTGCATCGTGCACGCATGCAATGGTACTAAATACCATTTTTTTTTCACCTAGCCATACTTATAATCACATCTACACCCTTCAACATAAAGTCCACAATATCTTATTCACACGAATGTACAGTTTTGACTGCATTATTTCAGCGAATAACAATAGTGTTTACAAAACACACCGGAATTCTCGATGAATCGATTCCTGAATCGATGTTTTTCTCGTAAAGTTTGTCGCGTTTGGTGCCCAGCTGTCTGGCTGGTGCAAATCTTCGGAAGCGCCAACGTTTGGGAAGAATACGGCGACAAGAAAACAAATGTAAGGCAATGACAATCATTGATTACTCGGAAATAAAGTGTCGCAGCTCATCCGTGGAAGTGGCTTGCTTTAGACAATCAATAACAACAACAATCAAATAATAACCAAAGATTTTTTCAGTGTTCATAAAAAGTCAAATTCAAAATCAAATATACTATTTTATTGCACTATTGCAATAATTAGGCTACATGGCAAATGGTGACTTCGCTCGTGCTTTGTTTAATGTCCTACCTAAGATAAATATTATACAGTTAGTGACTTCGTAACGAATGCTGAGGGGGATGATTCAGACCATGATTCTGAGTTGATATCAAGTGGAATTTCCTGTCGGAAAATTCCTGAACTTTTTTGTTTTTTAAATTATTTTCATTTCCATACGTTTGCGACGCAAAATTCCACTTGATATCAACTGAGAATCATGGTCTGGATTATCCTACAAAGCTTCGTTATGATGTTACTTAACCGGGTGAGAGCCTTCAACGCTCCCCATTTGTCCGGCCAAGTAGTTAATGCCATCTGCGGCAAATCTACAATGAGTCACGTCAAAAAAAAACAAAGTTACGATGTTACTAACGCCCTGTATGCGTTAGTGACAGCTGATCAGCCTCTCTCATATAATAGTCCATTAAATTAAAAAAGCACAAAATTCGTCTGTCACTTTTTACGTCATGACTATGACACAACTCAGATACTTCCATACAAAAATCAATAAGTAAGTAAGCAAATGTTTTCAGCGAAAAGGGGGCGAAAGTTATCTTATAATTGCTTATGGCTCTGAAGTACTCGTATAACCCATTTGGAGCAAGTTTATGTAACTGAAGCTGAACTATGTACAATCAAAGAGCAAAAGTACAGTCACTGAGCCCAGCGAATTATTTGTAAACAGTGGTGAAATTATGAACCATAAGTTGTTATCATTATAAAATTTATATTTTTACATTTATCAAACAAATAAAAGAGAAGGTGCAGGTCGTGTCGTATCAGGAGGTGAAGGTTTTGGCGGGAAGAAGAGAGGAATGGCGATTACTCCACCGACAAGAGCGCAGCTCTTAAATAAAGAGAGAGAGAGAGAGAGATGTTTTTGTAGATGTTTTTGGTCTATTACAGAGACGACATGTAACCAGGAGGTCTTAAGTACAAACCAGTATATTTATTACTTTCCAATAAACTGATTGGACTTTTGCAGCTTATAGTAAATTGTTGTTACAAAAAAAGTAATATTTTTTTTTCAGAACTCGCTCGTTTTTTATTGCACATGACATATTTCATGTACACCCTATACGAAGTTAACGAGCCGTTAAAACTTTTATCTGCCTCTGACATCATTTACTTTACAACCCTGTGGTTATGAGTATGAGACATTGACATAGATATGTCCTTCACTCGTCATAATAATTGCTCTCTATCTAAAAAGTACTTAGATAAATTATTTATTTACGTAATAACACATTACACAACAAATAAAACGGAAATTATAGGTAAAAAGATTTATCAGCTCAGCATAAAACCTTTGAAGACTCAAGGTCAGAAAAGAGAGCGCTGATTTTCAGCTGTACCTTAATAAAAGTATAGGTATGTTAGGTAGGTACCCGTAACAAAAAAGAAAGATTGATTTTAGTTTTATGTTTATTTTCTGGTCAAAAAAATAACTCGAAATCAATCAAAACTCTATCTGTAATTTTATTGAATAGACAAATTACCTTGGTTTTTTTTTTCAGGGTTAAAGGAATTCCGTGGTATTTGCCTATCCCAACGTGAAATAGATCTGATCTTATATAGGTATATATACATATGTACATGTTATTTTCACTTACCAGGCAGCTGAAAGAGCATATTTGAGCAATCATTGAGCATAAGCATTAAACACACGAAGTAAATACTTACTATTGTTGATGTTTAACAGGAAATACAGCTGTCTTGTTTTTCATCAATCCACTTCAATCAAAATACCTACTGTGAACTTGCAATCTGTTCGGAAATTAAGCCTCGCGCTTAATATCCGGGTTGAATTGGCCAGTGTTCATATGAACTGGTTTACTACCCCACATTTACCTTTGTAATACGGTAGAGTAAATCTCCAGTGATCAAAGGTTAAGGTAATCTGTCTTTCTTCTAAATATTAATATTACTATAAATTCAAAATTCAAAAATATCTTTATTCAGTAGGTAACATAGTTACACTTTGAATCGTCAATTTTTACATAACGAACGTCTCATCCGCCTAAAACTACTGCAGCTTTTCACAACTTGTATAGCCGGGGAAAAGAAGCTGCAATAAAAACCTCGGCACTCGGCACAAATGTAACCCTATCGGCACCGTATTTCGCCACTAGGGGGTTAGTCAAATTGTAAACGATTACTTATGACAGAGGTAAAAGTATCTTTGTAAAAATGGCATTAACAACTTGGCCGGATAACTACTTGGCCGGAGGTAAAATTTCATAATCATATCACTTATATTTGAGGAGCTCGGTGGCGCAGCGGTAAACGCGCTCGGTCTGCGATTGTTGAAGTTAAGCAACTTTCGCAAAGGCCGGTCATAGGATGGGTGACCACCTCCGTGCTTCGGAAGGCACGTTAAGCCGTTGGTCCCGGCTGCATTAGCAGTCGTTAATAACCACCAATCCGCATTGGGCCCGCGTGGTGGTTTAAGGCCCGATCTCCCTATCCATCCATAGGGAAGGCCCGTGCCCCAGCAGTGGGGACGTTAATGGGCTGGTGATGATGGTGATGATCACTTATATCGTCGCCTTACACGCAACTGGCTTTCTTTAATAACCACATTATGATGACATCATCATCTCCCTAGCATTAACCCGTTTTCCGCTTATCTAACCTGAACATTTGACAGGTCCGGTTTTTTACAGAAGCGACTGCCTGTCTGACCTTCCAACCCGCGAAGGGAAAACCACAAACCACATTCTCATGTGATTTTCTTTATTCTTTCATTAGGTAATTATTATTTAGCGATAGCATTAGCGAGTAAAATTGTCCTCACAAATGTCTACCTGGATTGGAAGTAGCTTGTCTATGTCTATGGCGTGGTTTTGTTTGCATTTTTTTGACGTGACTTTTTGTAGATTTGCCGCAAATAGCATTAACTACTTGGCCGGGCAAATGGGGAGCGTTGAGGGCTCTCACCCGGTACTTTACAAATATCACATCCGAATCCGGTTTTCGTCTTCACCATAAGGCGACGACATAGGGTGATAGAATAGATTAAGGAATAGTATGTATACATAGAACGACAACTCTCCGCTCTCCACTAGAAGCTGAGGTTTACCTCACCCCCTCGGTCTTACTTTAGTCTTCTATCGTATGGCGTCAGACGTCACACACACGGATGCGCGTGTACGATAAAGTCAATGTGTAGAGTCTGTGTGAAACGAGGTTTTTTGTTTCAAGTGTCCAGGGTGTGCTATTAGTAAGTGAATTCCACTGTAAGTGAATCAAAGAACAAGTACTCGTCCAAATCGCGTGGTATCCCACCACAGGTCTATTGTTAGTCGTGGAACTCGGACGCCCCGTCTGGCTAGATTTAGATCACAACAAGACTACCTAGACCGCAAGTGCCATGCGATCCCTGTCGTGACGTCATTTGTTTCGCCACATAGCTGGAGCGGCGTTTGGAAAAATATATAAAACAACATTAACATAGCATCCCGCCTGAATCCCCGAAGGGGTAGGCAGAGGGGCGGGGGTAGGGGTATATTATTCTACTAATGGCTCTGATATTAATCGATCCCAGTTATCGGTATCTGTCATCGCTAAACCTTCAGAAAGTTGAATTGAAAATTACGATACTTTTATCTGATATGGAAAATGAAGTAAATAGCGTTCAGAACCAAACAGACACACTATTCATGCCCGCAAACCATATCGAGGAGAACAGAGCAAGAAGACATCAAAATTCAAAAAAGAAGTAATGCTTTACTATGGCTCAGATAATCCATCATGTAAGAGTGGACATAATAGCTTCAGTCGATTATAAGCAGTTAAGCACATTCTACTCCTTTATGCTAAGAAGACTTTTACGCTTTTGTATGTTTGCGGATTCCTTCCTTCCTTTGAAACATCCCAACAACTGCTAGATGAAAATCTATCCGAATCGATATCAAACGGCAACGAATCGATAGACTTATTAAATATTTTTTTAGTCTATGGATTCAGCTTAACCGATGCAGGGTTTTATTTTCATAAATTCAAAATGGCCACTTTAAAAATACAAAATGGCCGTAAAGACGACGAAATGTTGCGTTATTGGGTGGGCATATTTACGTAAGAAAAAACAGATTAAACAGTTAGTACGTAGTACCTTTTAACAAAGAGTTCTACTAAATACTACAAAAATAAGGTAAGAGCGTGTGTGTGATTGAGAGTGTGTGTACGCGTTTGGGAGTGTGTCGGTGTGTGTATCTATAATGCCTTTATGCATAATATGAGTGATGATTTATATAAGGGTGAGCATATGAGCGTACATATTTACCTGCCATATACCAGAGCTACGAAAATAAAGTTTGCTCTTATGAAAACTCACGGGTCAGTTCTAAGATTGATTTGTTGTGATGAAGTCTTGTATCTTAAATCGGACAAAGTCGAAGGCCAACAAATCAGTTCAAGGCAACGACAATACATATTCGTGTCACTATTACACATGCCTATTACGGGAAGACATTATTGGCAATGATCTACTTTTGATTGATTCGTTTGTAATTGTATACTTTGTTTGTAAACTATAAATGGCATGAAGAATCAGATGTGATTACTTACTTAAATCTCGAAGGTATCAAATTGGGGTACCACCACGAAGACTAAAGATAATTCCAGGATTAGTCCACGCCACGAAGGAAGCCCAGAGATTTTAATAAAAGCAATGACGGACTTTCCAGGCTATGTTCCTCAAGAAAAATATAGATGTTTAACCTTCTAATTTCATGGATGACAGATACATGCAACTTTTATCTTTATTTTTGGGTATAAATGATGACCGTATTTATTACACCCAGGCACATTTACATCTTCCAGCCTTTATTATTCTGATCAAAATAAAGAGAAGAAATATAGGTAACGTATTTCTATACATAATATGATCCAAATATCAAGCAACAATTATTTGTCAAGCAACATTTCGGCGCGTCTCATTGAGGCAACTGGCGATCCGAGAGCTGGCAGTTATTTTGCGCAGAGAATAGGCCTTTCAGAATAGGAATAGTTCAGAGGGGAAATGCTGCCAGCGTTTTGGGCGCTCTGCCTCAGTGTGGCGCGCTGGAAGAAGTATTCTATTTATAATTAGCTCGTGTTGTATGCATTATTTGTATATATGCTTCTTTTACCCATGAAATTAGAGGGCTAAACGAATGCAACTCTATTTATAGAGCCATCAATTATTTTTTTGGGGAAAGTAGCCTGGGAAGACCCTCATTCTATTCAGAAACTGCGACAAAATCTGGACACGACTGAACCGGTGTAGGACCGACTATGGAAAGCCAAACCATCTCCTATGTAAATGGGGCTTAAAGGAGTCACCATACTGTGAATGTGGTCACCCGGACCAAACCATATCTCACATAGTGAACGAGTGCCCTCTGCACCGGTTCCCAGGTGGTATAGCCGAGCTGCATTGTGTGACGGATGCAGCAGAGACTTGGTTAAGGGAGCTTAAGCTGGATATTTGATCCAAGCAGGATATTTGTCTGCCATAGGCAACAATAACAACTGCGACATTATCGCCGTAGCCGCGGGATTTCTTTCCTTTGTTTGAACCTGGGGTTTAACCAAGTTGCAAATTGATTATGACAATCGACCGATCTTTTATGCAGTTGGTTATGTATTCTGTAGATAGCACAACATTATTTTGCCTGCAAAATTTTACAATAAGTACTCTGAAGTCCAAAAAACGTGTCCAAATGCAGCTTTACATCGCGTTATGTCAAAATTTGACTGGAAATAGAGATTGCCACTACAGATTAATGCGGTATGAAATGTAAGCCTGTAACTGCACGCCTGAGAATACATGTGATGATGTGACATTAATTTGTAAGCGCGTCCTTAACCATCGCTGCTGTAGGTATTATCGTCTGTCGCCCTCCAGTAGACCTTCTCACTAACAAGGACAACGCAATGTGTACAATCTCAAATATGACTACTTTATTCTCATAACAATACCTCTGTAGATATACTGTAGATGTACTGGCTCACCACCTATCACGTTGGTCTAACAGAAAGCTCGGTCTTCTTCTATCGTGTGGGTTGTGAGGTGGATTACCAACCCCATCAACCCTAGTGTCAGGGTTCCTATTGAGCTGCCAAATCCCATGACATAACTCATGTAACGCTTACTAACTTACATCAGTAAGTAGTAACCGGGACTAACGGCTTAACGTGCCTTCGGAAGCACGGATCATCTTTCTTTCGGACAATCAGGTGATCAGCCTGTAATGTCCTATAACCAAACTAGGGATCACAAAGTGATTTTTGTGATATTTCCCCACCGTGATTCGAACCCGCGACCTCCGGATCGTGAGCCTAACGCTCAACCACTGGACCACGGAGGCTGTTCGCTCGTACGGAGTACGCTCTAATGAAAACTCCACTGTGATAAAATTAAGTTTACTTGGTCCCTTCGTTTCCTCCCTTCGGAACTCCTTTAATGATTTATTAGTATCTAAGTGGGTACTTGTCCGTTCCCTTTACAAATTTCCTGAACGTTTTATTTTCTTTTTACCCGATTGCGGCGAATCAAAATGAAGGGTTATGTGTTTCACTGCTCTGTACGTCTGTTCCCTTCTAACTTCTAAGCCACTTATCAGAATTTTTGGAGATAGCTGTTGTCGTTTCCCAATCTGTCTGAAGAAATCGAATGAATTTAGGAATACTTAATATTTTCTTGTTTCATATTTTTAAAGCGCAATTTTTTCCTAGTCGTGTATGTAATTATTTCTTGTTAAGTTTTTTAAACTCCTAATATTATACGTCCGTAAAGGGCAAACTGTTGATACCTTCTAAAATGTAACACCTATTGTAGACAGTTAGACAATAAACGATTATCTTATTTTATCTTATGAGCAGAACGTGTTCTATCCAGCACAGAAGCTATCTAAAGCTATACAAACAAACAAAGTAATATCGATCCAGCTTCAGATAAAAGTAATTATAAGTTAATAGTAATTATTAGTAATTATTATTAGTAGTTATTAGTAATTATTATTTTTAAGTTATTAGTATTCAGTTTATGGCCAATAATCAAATAAGTACACCATTTTCGTTCTCCCTTGGGCGTATTGGTACCAAATACATAATTATTAATTTGTTCGAAAGTTCCACAGATAGTCTTATCGATTATTATTCGGGAATCGAACCTTTTTTTTAGATAATTATTTATTATTATTATTATTATAAACTGGAGACCCGCCCCGGCTTCGCTCGGGTGCAATGCTGAGGAAAAAATGAAATTATTTACGACATCACATTAAAAACCTCAAAAATAACAGTATTTCTTCACCATTTCCATTAAATGGATGTTATTATACATGTAAACCTTCCTCTTGAATCACTCTATCTATTAAAAAAAACCGCATCAAAATCTGTTGCGTAGTTTTGAAGATTTAAGCGTACATAGGGATATAGGGACAGAAAAAGCAACTTTGATTTATACTATGTAGTGATACTGAAGTGGTCGATTCAGCTCATGATTTTGAGTTAATATCAAGTGGAATTTTCCGTCGCGTCGCGGCGTTTTTCGTCTATTGTATTGGATTGTGAGATCAACAAGCGACCTCATCAACCCTGGTGTCAGGGTTATTATTGCGAATACCGACTCAATAATACGATTTAGCCTTTTTTCGGCTTTTATGACATGCTCGGAATAATAAGCAGCTGACCTTCGTCACACCCCGTACACTTCATACAAACAACCTCGTTTTACACAGACACAACACATTGACATATTCGTACACGCGCATCTGTGTGTGTGACGTCTGACACTATACGATTCAAGTCTAAACTATGTTCGAGGTAAACCTAGCTCAGACGCTGGTGGGGAGCGGAGAGTTGCCGTTCTATATGTAGTATTATTCCTTATTCTTTGCCTTCGTCTCTAGACACTAAAATGTTAAATGATAAAAAGTAAAATTTTCATCTCCGTTAGATTCTGACTGATAAAAATTGTATGACTTTGAGAAGAGTGTGTATACGTATGACCTTTGAGAGAACGGATAATGTTGTTGGAAACACGTGTAAGTATATTATATCTAAATATTATATTATGTAGGTACGTATAAACCGTTGGGAAATAGGCGCGTTTATTTATGTATGTACGTAAGAAGGTCTGTTCCAAACTGGAGCTTTTTTGTATTCAAAATAATCGCGTTTGTATTCAAGTGGCGCAACCAAGGTGTTCTAATTATACAGGGCTATAACTATTTGTGTCCATGTCTAACCTATTAAGTTTAGGAACGAGTTAACATGGCTAGTAGTATTTAGGGGACCTGTTGTATCAATTAATTCAGTTTCCCGGTCGTTAGTAGGTAAATGTTTATAATAACCTTTTAAATTATTAATTGGCGAAAGTAAAACAAACTATCTTAAATTATTAAAACAAAGTAAATCCCTTTGATCGAACAACTAAGTAAACTCATGAAATTAGCCTCCGGTATTAATACTAAAAGATAAATTGGTAGGTACCAGAAAGTTACTTCAAACTTGAATTTCAAAACATTTCAAATCGGATAGCGCCTGGAATAAAACAAACACTTTTTGGAGAGGTTAAAACTTTGCTACGAATCTGTTGGCAGGCAATTCAATTTATCGACAAACTTTGCTTGTGGCCTTTGCGTAGGCGTTATGCAAGAATTATTTATTTTGACGTATTTATTCATCGATTTATAATTAATGTGTTACTATTGTATTTATTAATTTAGGCAAAGTATGCCAATTCCATACAAAATAATTTTAAAAAATAAACTAAATTCGAAATTTGACAAATAAATAGTAAGAAATAATAATTAGAATCTAAAGTCTGAAATCACACAACACAAAAATGACAATAACATAATTTAAAATTTTCCCAAAATAACAATAAGGTAAAAAGAATACTTATTCGTCGTAATGATCACAACGTGGTGGTGGATATCCTTATGTAAAAGGGCCTTCAACCAGCACAAATCGCGACATGAGCCACGACACTGGTATCATGTGGATCCTGCTGGGTGAACTTTTGGTACGAAGTCCTAAGATGCATAATATAATTATAAGGAGCAAGCAACCCGCCCCGGCTTCACACGGGTAGTTTGTTCGGTATGTGCGGTTGGAGCTTTAAATACAAAATATTTTCTATATAAGTTTGTATGGAATATATCCCCCTAATTCACCGGTAAGGGTTATTAACATCATCAGCCGTACGACGCCCACTGCTGAGCGTAGGCCTCCCCCAAGGATCTCCAAGACGATCGGTCCTTAATTAAGTACTTACATTTGAATTTCTTTAAATAATGGGTGTTTTAACCCTGATATTAAAACTATAGATGTTTTATACGAACTTTGGCACCCCTTTTAATCCCTTTAGGGATTGAATTTCGCGAAATCCCGCTTTAGCAAGTACCTAAATCCTAATAGGAACCACTATGCAAATTTAAAACTCCTACCACTTGTAGTACCTAAGATTTCGTGATGAGTGAGTCAGTTAGTGAGTGAGTGATCTTTCGTTTCTATATAGATGACTGAAATGACCTTAGGTATGGAATCTGAACAGAATTTCATATCGAAGGCGTCCATAATTCTCATGACTTTCTTGCTTGCTTCATTTTGAAATTCGTTTCACGCACGTTCGTTTTGGCAGAATTTCTCCCGACACGTGTTTAGTGGACTTTGTATCGTCGCAAGCGCAAGTTGCCAAGTGGATCCCATTCATAAATTACGTCAATTCATCAGTTATGTCTGGTTGTCTATGCGGGCTTGTTATTGGTTGGGGATATTATTGTTGTCCGTTGTGGGTACTGTGGGTTCCGTTGGATTTAAACTATTGTTTTAATAAACTGTGGTATTAATTTGGTACGATAAGCTGCAAAAGTCCAATCAGTTTCTTGCAAAGTAATAAATTAACTGGTTGCACTTAAGACCTCCTGGTTACATGTCGTTTCTGTAATAGACCAAAATCACCTACGAAAACACAATTTTTTTAATTGTGACAATTAATAGTTCATAATTTTACCACTGTTTACAAATAATTCGCTGGGCTCAGTGACTGAACTTTTGCTCTTTGATTGTACCTCAGAATACATCTTTTTCTTTGTTTCACATCGTATAATGATATATAATTATACTGATCAAAAATAACTAACTCAAAATTAAAGGTACTCATTATACTTTTTTCATAAGAAATAATAAATAAGCTGTGTTTTATATTTCGTCAATACATTTCGCTTAATGTAACCCATTATAATGTTTAAGTGTGACTGTTAAAAAATCTAAATAAATCTATGTATAATCAAAAGTCACTCACTGACTGACTGACTCACATCACGAAATCTCAGGAACTTTAGTATGGGTCCTTTTAGGACGGAGGTGCTCACTAAGACGGGATTTTGCGAAATTCAAACCCTAAGGAGGTAAAAAGAAAAAATATAGAAATAGAAGAAAAAAATTAAGGAAGGGGGATTTGTAAAAAGTAGTGGTGTAGTTTGTATGAAACTTCTACAGTCGGGGGTAATAGCTTGTCACTTATAAAACAATCTTCCGCCAGAATGCTCCACGTGTCGTGCCGCCTCTAGGTGTTAACTTAAGGAGAGGTATTTGTTTACATTTGTGACTGAAATGTATAACACTTTCAATGACAGAACGTATGACGTACCGATTCCAAGGTGTCATACTATCTATTATGAACCATTAATGACCCATAGTCTCTGCCCGTGAAAGGGTTAAATTAATTTAGTTTGTAATTCAAGTTCAGGGTTATCAAAGAACAATATGAATAATTCATAATAAAGTCAGTTATTAACGTGCGGTTTTAATGATTGTACCGTGACGTGCGGACGGTAATCATTGAAAATACAAGGTAAAAACATGTATGGTTTACATACATACACAACTGTCAATAATACCGCGATTAGCAATTGAATATTAATTTACCTACTCAGTGCTGATTTGTTCATGTCATAAAACAAGTATTTTTGATTAAATTTCATTCGAATGTATTGTATGAAGTAGCGTGATTTTAATGAGGGACTTGCCAGGCTGCGTTCCTCAAATACAATAAAGATGGCGCTGTACAGTTTTTCCTTCGTTTAACCTTCTTATTTTACGAATAATAGACATAATAATACATCTTTTATCTTTATTTTTGGGTATAAATGATGATCCTTTTTATTACACCCAGGCACAATTACATCTCCCACCCATTATTATTCTGATCAAGAAAAGAGATGCAATATAGGTAGTTACATAATTATACACATAATAGTTTCCCATAAACTATATAGATGGCGTTGTACAGATTTATCGTGATAATTATTTAAAAATCATTATATATATAAAAATCCGGCCGGGTATATATAAAAATCATTATTGACATTTGGATCACATAAATTATGTTATATAGTTTCTGTTTATTTTGATCAGAATAATAATGGGTGGATGTATTGGGCCTAGGTATAATAACAAGGGTCATCATTTATATCCGAAAACAGAGGTAAAATATGCATGTGTCTGTTATCCATGGGATTAGAAGGTTAAACGAAGGCAACTCTGTACAGCGCAGCGCCATCAATATTTTTTTAGGGGAACGGAAAGTTCCTTATTACTACGTTCATTTTCTTTGGAGTTCGATCAGCAAAGTTGCAAACGATTTCGAAAAGCGATAGCGTCAGTGATAAAAAGATTGACATAAAGTGACATGTCATATTTTTTTAACAATGCCACTGACGCCTTTCGACATCGCTTGTAACTTGGCTAAGACCCTTATTACCAGGATCCGCTTTCCATCTTCCCTTCTTTGAGTGAGATTATTCTCTTTCATATTCATTATCGCGATTACAAAGATTCTTGGGCATAACTTTACTCTACAATTCGGTGAATGTGCGCAGGAACTTCATGAGTTAATCCACCCACTCCGTTCTATCTACGGACAACTAGATGTCAGCAGGCATTTCACCCTTATGTTAGGTGGATATTTCTCCATCCCCACTGAACGTTTTGCCTCTTCCTTTAGAAAAGGACTGGAACTGTCTGCCGTCGTTTGTTTCCCAACTCGTTATAATCTGGAAGTCTTCAAAGCTAGAGCGAATAGGCATTTGCTAGGTAAGCGTGATCCATCTTAGACCACGTCGTCACTTACAGGTGAGATTGTTGTCAAACGCGAGCCTATTTTATATAAAAAAAATAGATCTTTCTTTTAATGGTCTTAACTGCTTAGCCGGACAAATGGAGAGCGCTGAGGGCTCTGAACCGCTAGAAAATTTAAGACAATAGGCCTGAGATTTCCCAGGGCGCGAACCTCGGCTCACTGCGTCGATCTGTATGGAGTGTTAACAGCGAGGTCGAGCATCTATTTCTAATATCATTTTCTAAAATGATTTATGAGTTGGACAGATTTCAGACTGCAGAAATACAGTTTACACTGCATTCGGCGCGTTTGGCGCAAACCTGATTGACGTCAGAGAATTACGTGTTCCCCATCGGGAACAAAACATCTTCTTTGTAAGTTATTTATAAACTGATCGCGAATTGGTTTTTACTACGTTTACGAGTTGATACCTACATGTTTTCAAACGATTTCGTTGAATAGTTTGTATTTTGTTGAGCTTCAAAGTCAAACACATATTTACAAGTAGGTATTTTTTGCAAGACTATAAACATAAATATTTGAATCTGGATGATTCCTAAAGTTAACAGAGTCCAGTTTTTTGTAAAATAATCTACTTATCTATCTACTGATAGATTGTATTGCTTTTATTTGATTGTGTAGGAAGCTTATTCACCAGACGTTTTCGTTGCGTTTTGTTAGATAACTCATTTTGCAAACATTCAGGGTTAAACAAATATTAACATTTAATTAACTAATAGAAACCTAGTTTTGCAAATAGATTGGGTCGAAGCCGTTTCCAGGCATCAAGATACATGTTTCTCTCACTTCTTTCATATCCATAACTCATTCACAATCATAAATTGTTTGAGCCTCTTGACCTTCCTTTTGAATTATTGATGTATTAATCAATGTGAATCAGCCCTTATCATAAAGTACCTGTATAGTACACAGATTGATTAAACTAAGGACAAGCATATCTACATGTGGAACTAAATAACCTAAACAGTTGTACAGTCATGAGCAATATAATGTACCCACTGTAGGACTCTGTCGCATTAACATATTTGACATTTAGTGAGACTTACAGTTCACTTTGTCAAAAAAGTTAATGTAACATGGGACCATAGTGTATACATATTAATGCTCGTGTTCGTACCATACGGATTATTACGGACAGCAGCAGGCCGAGCACGCTATGTAAGCGCGACATATCACAAAAAATACTCTTTTATCCCTAATTTGGTTAGGACATTGCGAGCCCTATTGCCCGAAAGTAAGATCATCCGTAGCGTGCTTTGGATGGCACGACAACTATTTACTTAAGTCACTACCTACTCTTTACCAGAGCGATGTCAGGGGCCGTTGGCGGTTCAATAGTATCTGATACCCGTAGTAGAGACCTGTGTAGGGCTGATCCCGGTCGGTCATTGATCTCACAGCCACAAGTGAACCGTAAAAACTACTATCTACCTACGCCTGTTTTTGAATTTTTTTTTTTAAATAATATAGGCTCGCGTTTGACCACAATCTCATCTGATGGCAAGTGACGATGTGGCCTAAGGTGGATCACGCTTGCCTAGCAATTGCCTATTCACTCTAGCCTTGAAGGCTCTCAGATTATAACGAGTTGGAAAAACAGACAGCAGACAGTTCCAGTCCTTTGCTGTCCGCATTTAAAAGGAAGAGGCAAAACGTTCAGTGCGGACTGGTGGTATATCCACAACATAAGGATGAAATGCCTGCAGACGTCAAGTTGTCCGTAGATGGAATGGAGTGGGTGTAATTTTGTACAAAACCAGTTTACACAAAATTCGTTTTCATTCTTATAGCATATCGGGTATGGCTGTGTTCCTGATATATTAGTTTTAGGATTGGCTTTTGAGGTCAGTCTCGTATACTTGCGGTGATAGCGCACGAATTCTGAAATGAAACTTTAAATACATAGCAGTAGCTATATCAAAAGCATTATAAGTCAGTATCTTATCAAGTACTCGTCTGTCGAATTTCGTATGAAGCAGGCAAACAGAGGGAATCCCCTTAGTTACATGTAATTAGGTAACTATGTATTATTGTGTAGAGTGCTAACTACGCCCCATTGGGAAGATTGAAGACAACTGTGATACAAAGTAAATAACTAGTAGTAGAGGAGCTCGGTGGCGCAGCGGTAAACGCGCTCGGTCTGCGATTGTCGAAGTTAAGCAACTTTCGCAAAGGCCGATCATAGGATGGGTGACCACAAAAAAAAAGTTTTCATCTCGAGCTCCTCCGTGCATCAGAAGGCACATTAAGCCGTTGGTCCCGGCTGCATTAACAGTCGTTAATAACCATCAATCCGCACTGGGCCCGCGTGATGGGCTGATGATGATGATGATGCCAAATATCTGGCTTAGTGACTAGATATGATAAGTTAATAACCATTGGTATGCTAAATATCTGGCTTAGTGACTACATGTTTTTTTTGACGTGACTTATTGTAGATTTGCCGCAGATGGCATTAACTACTTGGCCGGACAAATGGGGAGCGCTGAAAGCTCTCACCCGGTACAACATTTAAGACAACAGGCCCGAGGGTGCCCAGTTGGGCGCGAATCGAAAGAATTAATTGACCCTAGTGGGTCGATAGCGATAAGCGCTGATTGAGGGAAGTCGTCGACCACGCCGGCGGGGTCGGTATCGGGGTCCTGAAGTGTTTGGTGTCGCGAGCTGATTGGCTGCCTCTATGGCTAGAGTGTGACTACATAATGTGATAACCAGAGGTATGTTTAAAATATGGACTAAAGAGTAGATTTGGATAACCAGTAGTATGACCAAAATCTGGTCTAATGGCATTCAGTACATAGACCAACTAACCTATTAATTCAATAATGTCCGTCTGTCTGCTTTTGATTAAGCTAGCTGGGGTGTCTAGTAGGGACCGGCCGCGCAGGCGCGTCATGGATCGTGTGCGCCGGCGCATCCGTGCTAGAAAACAAATGGAGCGGGCTGGTATTATCGATCCTTGCGTCATTATGCAATTGGTCATGTTTACTTACTTAGTTTTCAGTACGAGAAAGTATTGTCTCCAAAGGTTTTTATCACCTCAGAAACGATCTAAAATGGTTGTTGATTATTTTTAATAAACTGTTGTAAATTCAAAAGTTATGCAGCTATGGTCAAAATTCCAATTCGTTCGTTCCGTTGGTTCTCTACATCAACAACATCTATTTGCATGTCAAAGCAGCGTTTAAAAGTAACTTTATTACGTTCGCCACAATATACAATTTTGAGCATCGTTTCTTTTTTAATATTCTTCTATCTTTCGAATGTGCCCATATCTGTTTGATCTTCATTCATTTGTCACGATCGTCATACATCTTATTGTCCCTCCGTTTGTGGCAAGTTTTTTACTCAATGAGTGATTTTCCTCTGTCTAGAGTGTTGTTGTTTTGAGTTCATGACACTGGATACGCTCGCCTAACAAGTAAAATAGGTTTGTAGTAAATTAATGTAACGAGTCGTCAGTTTATTATACCACTTTCGTTATCGGCGCGCATAGTTAACTGTTAATGCGCTGACGTAATTAATTGTTGAGTAAACATTACCTAATTACTTTAGGATGTTTTGGTGCTTGACATTTGGTGCTCGTGGCAGATTAGATCTGCGCATAATTTATAGCAAATATACAATTGTATGTTACTCGCATCTCCTGTTAAAGGTGATAAAGGTTAATCTGGATGCACATTTCGCGCTAATAGTGCCGGGAACACAGGAACAGCGCGCACCGGGCGCGGACGCAGGGAGCAGGGACGCGCGCGGGCGCTGCCGGCGGCGGCGCGGCGCGGCACTCACGTCCCGACCGGCCCGGCGACCGCGCGTCCTGCTCCGCTTGCGTCCCGTACTTACCCGGCCTTCCGCGAACCCGGATAATGGCCCGATAACTAGCTAATTGATCACGCAGTTCGTCGCGAGTGCAGTGTCACGGTGATGGCTGAGAACCGCGCGCTCATACCGGAGCCCGTTACCATGTATACCCAAACCGAATCGTTGAATGAAGTGAAAGACTTGTCGAAAAATTTAGTGAGTGGAGATTTTGAGAGGCAGTACCGCGCGGGGATGATGGAGAAGGGCGGCAGACGTCGACCGGCGCTGGCGGTGCTGGGCGCAGCGGTGTGTGCGCTGGCCGTGTGGCTGTTGGTGCTGACGCTGTTGAGGGAGGTGCAGCTGGCGCGGCTGCGGCACCAGGTTGACGAGCTTAGCGCTAACATGATTGCTCTCACCGCTAACGTCAAATCCCTCAACCAAAAGGTTGCCAACAACAGGGTTATCAACGTTGAAGACACGGTAAGTTAACATTGCCACTATTCAAAACCTAATTCCCTAAATTCGTCGTTAGTGAAATCGAATATGGACCCTAAATTGGAAGTAATCGAAACCGAGAGATGTTTACATCACAATCACAATGGAATGCTGAGTGGGAGCTCGAATCTACTGGAAGTTGCGGACCGATCGACCCCCGTTGTTGTTTTGTTTAATCAGCTGCCAGGTGAATTAAAACATCCAATAAAGTTCATTCTTGCGTGACGCTAAATCAAACTCCCGAATTTATCAACATAGATATAGGAGCACAATGGGAGATAATAACATAGCATTTGAAGGATCACAGTATGGCGACTCCTTTAAGCCCCATTTATGTAGGTGATTTATGGCGATGGTGGTGCTGTGAACATTCACAATCACATGCGCAATCACCACATGGTCACCCGGATCAAACCCTATCAACGAGTACCCTCTACACCGGTTCCCAGGTGGCATAGCCGAGCTGCATTGTGTGACGGATGTAGCAGAGACTTGGTTAGGGGATCTTAAGTTGGATATATGATCCACGCAGGATATTTTATTTTTGTCTGCCATACGCAATAATAATTTGAAGGGTTACTTCTTGGGAGTCTTCACTGTTTCGTCGTTAGGATTTCTATCATATTAAAGCTAGCTTAAAGCTTTACATAACACGTAAACTACCGTTGCCACAAATCACAATTCCAGTAATACGACCATTAGAAAGATTAGTATTCAAACGAGGTTATCAATTCTAAGCAGATCAAAGATAGGAGACGGTGGACCGTTTCGTGCTAGGAATAACTTATTTAATTGACGCTAGAATAATTGCTAGGTGATGGTTCACTGTTGGCCAAGGTCTTAATAAAACAGTGTATAACGAATTGACCGACAGACTGAGATGTTGGATGCTAAACAATTTATTCTCTACGTTCCTTGTCTCTGCTATAGGTACGAGTTGATGCAATATCATTCAAACTTGCTTCTAAAACTTGTACACTGATAAAATTTAACGCGTATTATATTCTAGTTGTAAAATATCTTCTTCCTTATCTGTGAGATTTATAATCTTTCGTGTAAAATTTGTCTAATTATTTTTATTCAATTTGGCTCTTACAATATTAGCTCTACGTGAAGAATCTCTACGTCTTGGTCGACACAAGTGTTATTTTTATATTACACTATTAATAATAAAAGATGCGCTTTTCCTTAAAAAAATATATATATATATTTGTTCAACTGGTCTGAAAATCCGGGGCTTAAAACATCAGAATACTACACCATACACACATCATCACCATTATCATTATACTTTTAACACCGTTGGGTATGTATTAGATTCCCGACACCTAAGCTCGGAACTTAACGACGAACCGCTTCAGGAATTTCAATATGCTTAGCATAATGTAGTCTGCTAGAAGCTCCAATGCCCACATAGATATCTAGGTAAGTAATGAGAAATTAATTTCATGATATTACTTGCCGGATTTACTTCGAAAACATTATTTCGCCTTTAAATTTTGCTTTTAGAGGAAACAGAACGCTCTTCTCTTGTATTTATTTTCCTGGTACCGCAGTTTTTTTTTTCTTCTATCGTGTGAGTTGTGAGACTGAGTATCAACCTCATCAACCTCGTTAAGCCGTTGGTCCCAGCTACTACTTACTGATGTAAGTAAGTAGTCGTTACATGAGCCATGTCAGGGGCCTTTAGCGGCTCAATAGTAACCCTGACAACAGGGTTGATGAGGTTGGTATTGACATTTAGTACCTAGTTATTCGTAGAATTTCTGCAAAGTTTACAAATTGCTAGAAATTACCCGCTGTTCCACATATTTATTATTATATGAACTTCAGAATAGGTGCATTAATACAATACTCATTGACGGCTTATCAAAATATCAATAATATTTTCGTGCAATGTTTTTATATCATCAGCTGTTACAATTATTATTGTAAATACTATGTATCTACCTATTTAATTAACACAATCAGACGGTCTAGAAAGGTCACAATGAACTAATTAATCTAAAAAGGGAATATTGCAATCTGACATTTGCGCATATGAAAGTAAGCGCACAATTTCAACAAATTATTAATTTCAATAAGTAGGTATTGCTTTTTTACATGGATTGCTTCAATATGGCCTTTGAACGCCCCAGATTACTGCTCATTCGTTTCATTCTTGATATCATGGATTGAACCACTGACTTCATTTGACCTTATAATCTTGTATATATTAACCAGCTTCTATACAGGATGTTAGTGACACCTTTTTTTTTTTTTTGACGTAACTTATTGTAGATTTGACTACTTTAACTACTTGGCCGGACAAATGGGGAGCGCTGAAGGCTCTCACCCGGTAAATCAAAGTTTTCGTTACGGTGTTAGTGACACCGTAACGAAAACTTTGAGAGTGATTCAGACCATGACTCTCAAGTGGAATTGTCAATCGCCAAAGTAAGGAACTGAAAATAATTAAAAAAAAAAAACGCTAAAAATAATATCAAGTGGAATTTTCTTTTGCAAAAGTATAGAATTCAATTTTTTTGCGACGCGACGGGAAATTCCACTTTTAGACAAAATCTAGAGCTGAATCATCCCCCTTAGTATTCGGTACGGTGTTTAACACCCTGTTTATCTCTTTCGACTAAAAATATATATGAAGGTGTCGTCATGTGCCAGCCAGACGCATTAAAACCGTCTTAGATTACTAATTTGTCTAGACTAGTATAGCATCTAGCATTCTAAAGGCTACTGATATTTAGGTTATCAAAGTACCCTGACAATTTTTAACAATTCGTAAAAATGTAGAGTATCATTGCTTTGATAAGAATAAATTAAAAAATAAGAAAGAACCTAACAAAATCAGTCACGCTACTAACAAGAGTTACACGTTTTAGTGTACAGAGATATAATTCTAGACATTCTAGAGATATAAAACAAACATAATTCTTGGAACAGAATGCCACCTGATCACGCTCTACGACTTAACACCTTGGCTTTTCGACCATGAACTCTTAATTTTAAAAACAATCTACCTAACAATCTTAATTACCGTAAATTCTTCTAAAAATCTAGCTATTTTAGCGAAAAATCGCTAATCTCAGCCAAGGTGATTCGGACATGGCGCCAAACCTGTTCGGAAACAAGTTACAAGTGTAAACAAAAACGTGCCGCGTCCTGCGCCCGCGCACCCCGCGTTGGGCAACCGCCGTACTTAGATAATATAACTCGGCGACATCGATACATCGGTTGAACTTGATCCTAGGGTCATATGTAGACTGGGGAATGCAATCCCGATCTCGCGAGATCTCGTTTAATTTTTCGGGATTAATCCCGAAGCATAAATGATGAGATCCCATTCGAGATTGACGGGATTGGGCGAATCTCCTTTAGTTGTATTTTTGATTTCAAAAGAAAACTTAATTATTTAGTTAGTAATATTGAAGAATAAAGGTTTTTGCTTTCTTTCATTAAATATTTTGTTATAATTAACTTCACTATCACAAACACACCTACGGTATTGATATTGCTAATCCCGCGGGATCACGAATTTTCGATCTCGAGTCGGGATTGCATTCATTAGTGTAGACTTGCGATTACTATTTCTCGGCGTGGTTAGTAAGTTTTATTTGGTTAGTTGTAATTAAATAGTTTATTTGACAACTCTTAAATACAGTCCTTCGCCTAAGATAAGCAATATAAGACAGTTATAAAGCAGTGATAGAGAGAGCATTACTATCTAATTTTTAAAAACAGAATTAAGTTTTTTATTCCAGAATTGGCATCAATTGAGTTGGTAATTCCGGAAGAATTTCAGAGAAATATACAGTATTTTCTTGTTAGAGCGTGATTTTTCCGTAGTAGGGTATTAGTTCCTATGCCTACGTAACGCCCCATTGTACTCGTACTACATGGAATGCAATAAATAATTGAGAATTAGTTTTTTTACTTATATTTTTACACATAATACACATAATTTTTGTTTGCTTTTACTGTAAGTAAATTATTAGATGAATTATATCACTTCTAACAATCACAGCACTACAAATCTTTAAAGAGAGTTAATTTTATAAATAAGAACATATTCGTGGCTCTCTCTTCCTATTATAATACAATTAAAACTCACTAAAAGCTAATTATATCTCTCCACAGCTCGAGAGAAGTTAAACAGGCAATAAAAGCGATAAGCGCTGTGTTAATTTTTAATGGCCGACGTACCAATATAAGTAAGTAGTGCCTACATAGGTACTTACACGTGGTTTTACCTTCATAGATGAACGTAATATTTTAAGTCGTCTTGATTAACAGTAAAATATATTTTCTATTAAATGATTATACCTCATTAAGTAACTATTAAATAAAAACAATAATTGTAATAGCCCATTATGCGTAATAGGTGGGAAAGGTACCTATTTACCTAATCAAAAGCCATTTAGTAAAAAAAATACAAAATATAATATATTAAAAAAAAAGAGATTTGCTTAGGTACGTACCACTTACCTTATATTTTTAACATACTGTAATTATCAGCAAAAACTCAACCTTGCCTTTACCTATCCGTTAAAAAATTCAAAAATGGATAAAGAAATAATATTTAATGGCATTCTAAACCTTGCTTTATTCTACAATGTGACCGGGTTTTCAGAACAAAGTTTGGCTTTGCCAGTCACATTCGAGCGCACGAGAGAAGCAGAAGACACTGAGGTCGCCGTTGTCGGATACGACAAGGAGGACTATACTATATTATTCTACAAAAGATGTCAGTGCGCTGTTGGTTTAAAAAGTCATGGAGCAAAGAGTTTTACCAATTCAACTGATTTAACCTTGAACCTACAGATATTACAAAACTACTCTAATCAGATATAAAAAGAAATATGTTATGTACTTATTAGAAGTATATTACCTATTTAGTTTTAAATAAAGATACATAACATACATAAATTCACGCCTGTATTTCCGAAGGGGTAGGTAGAGGCGTAAGTATAGTATCATAAACCCACTCCTCGCCAGCTATGTTTCAGCCCCATGCAATAGGGGGCGGCGAGTCTATTGCCTTTTGCCATTAACCGGGTACAGATTCTGGAAACCATGTGATATCAATTATCTATGATCTAAACATGAATTCCCATAAAGTGGAATTCAGTGATTTAGAGCCAGAGCTGGGATCGAACAGTGTTCGATAAATAAAGATTTGAAAGCTCATTAAACAGCCGTTTCCATGCGAAGTAGATGCCGGCGGAAGCTACTAGTTCGCAATAAACGACATATTCGGCCTTGGGAAAATCGAATCGGGCGTCAGATTCGTTCGCGCCAATTTTTTGTCGAAGAAATCATGAATGACGTTTACCGCTTTAGTAAAGATTTGTGGCCTACTAACGACCTACATAAATGTAAATTTATATTCATTTAGTTCTTCTCCAGCCCAGTATTTTCCAATCCGGACAGCATTTCCATTTTTTTATTTGCATTTTCGGGTTAGTTTAAAAAGTATAAAATTAAAATTAAGTACTAGTTTAATAAAAACATGCCTTTCATCCCCCCTAGCATTACCCCGCTTTTCACAGGGTTCGCTAACAAAAAAAATACTTACCTTTAAAAAGCTAAAACAATTTTTTGTGTGCTGAAGGATTTTTGAATTTATATTCGAATTTATCTTTGGAGCATCATAAATTATTATCACGCGTTCAGCTGTAAATGAAAACATCGTGAGGAAACCCTTATTCCCAGAAATGCGTATCGGAGGTAGGTATGTGACCTTACCTCTGTTGGGCTGGTTTTTCTTTCCCCGGTTGGAAGGTCAGACAGGCTTCTGTAAAAAACTGGACTCGGTAAATCTTCAGGGAAGCGGACCCTATACAAACGGGATAATGGTGATGACGATTGTATGATGTTCTACCTAATGTTATTATTACAAACCGGGGAAGGATAAACTTCGGTTTTCCTTAGACTGTTTATTTCCTTTGCCATTTGACGTCACAGAATGTACGGTCACGAGCATTAATATGTATACACTTTGGTACCATGTCACATTATTTTTTTTGACAAATTGAACTGTAAGTCTCACCAAATGTCAAATATGTTAGTGCGACGGAGTCCTAAAGTGGGTACATTATATTGCTCATGACTGTATGACTATAAGCTTCCATTGTTTTGTGGTTTTTTTGTGAATAATAGTTTTAACGGTCGTTAATTAGGACATTTCCTCGTTAGGCGCATCGTTACTTTATTGTATTACTCTTCTCTTCTATCGTGTGGGTTGTGAGGTGAATTACCAACCCCATCAACCCTGGTGTCAGGATTGTTATTGAGCCGCAAAAGGCCTTTGACATGGCTCATGTAACGACTACCAACTTATATCAGTAAGTAGTAACCGGGACCAACGGCTTAACGTGCCTTCCGAAACACGGAATTGTATTACTTATTGGTACGTTACTGCTATACAAGAAAGAATTTTTACTCTAAAAAATTTGTACCTTACGAGTTTTAAATAAAAGTATGTATTTGAATTACGCGCTATTAGGGTAACACAGTTTCTTTTTTAAATTTGCATGCTACGATATCCTGTTCTTGGCGAAGTAATTTTGTACATGTAATAATATAAGTAAACAACTATTGTAAATGCTGTTGGATGTCTGAATAAATAAATTGCAGTAAGTTTTTAGAGGTTAAATAATAAAGTTGGTTCTCCATAAAATTTGCTTATAGTGGGTTCATTGATTTTTTGGTCTAGTAAACCTCGCACACTCCATACAAAAATCTGTTTCTTACCGTACTCGGTTTAAAAGGGCTAAAACCCCTACCAGGGGGTTGAGGTAAAGCTCGTATTGGTGCGGGGAGGAGAGTGTCCTTTCTGTACGTAGTAAGTATTATTAGTTATTCTATGACTCTAATAACTACTCTTGCTTCTATGCTGTTCTGGGAGCAAATAAAAAACATAGAACACGTTCAACTGCTTGTCTTCCCGGGCACGTCGTAAAAACTGACAGAGGGATTGTGTCCTCTAACATGATTGACTAATGTTATGGGCGATAGGCTGATCCCTTATCACCATAAGGTTCATCATATCCAGCTTACGACATCGTATCAATAGTGGCTGCAACTTGTCTTTGATTATTTGTGGCTCTGCCCTCTCCGTTAGGGATTACGTGAGTTTATGTATGTCTGTATGTATGACTCTAATACGTAAAATAGTACCTAAGTTGCTTCTGTCTGTCTGAACTTTACCTACTCGTATTACCTATGCATATAAAATCCTGAGTCGTCTCAACAAGACGGAACGTTCGTTCGTAAATCTGTGTTCTTGGAATTAGTGTGTTTGTTTTTCAGTGAGATTTGATTCTGGCTCACGTGGATGTTGGTATAAATAGAGCTGGGTAGGCCAGTAGCATGTAAACACTTGTTGGACACCCGCCAGTTCTGACGAGGCCCTTAGGACGCGGTTCAGTGGCAAATGGCGATACAGCGCAGCGCGCTGAAGCGGCGAGCGTATGATTTTTTCTTGTAGTTAAAGGTTATAGGTATTCGCGCTCTGTGCCCTGTTTATCAAAACTAACGAGTCAACTCGTTTTTTTTTTTAAATAGTGCGTTTATCAAAAAAAGTAGAGGGATTGTAAAATATACTCTTGAAATAAATATTGACACTTGTAACATATAATTTACATAATAATATGTAGTTTTGATACTAAACACATTCTTGTAATACTTAATGAAAATTACATTTGCCGCAGTATTTTTGTGTCGACCCTCGTTTGTACTGTTTGTTGTTGTGTTGTTCTTATCCATCATACCCGCTAATCGCTAGCGGTCGGGCAGACATCTTGTTTGTGAACATACATCTTTACTACAGCGAAGGTAATAAAAATGTTCACGACATAAAAGTGGCAAAGAGTATGTTGGGCCTAATAAAATTGATCCATTTTATTTATCTTTAGTTACTTTATCCGTTCTATTATGAATGTTTTGCGTTCAATATGTAATAGGTACTTACAATAGCAATACTTATACAACCAAAATATTTCCAAATTAATGGCGTTATAATACGAGAAATTAAATAGTTCTGTAGTTTACAACGAGGTAGTTAATAGCTCGTTAAAGGTTTTTATCCTAATATTTTTACACATTTTTTTTTATTATAAGCTCAAACCCGTAATTCCTAATGCGGCGAACAGAGTCAAAAGTCATTACAAGACCAGAAATTCTGGATATTGGCGTGTTTCTAATGGGTAAGTAAGATTAGTGTTTTGTACTATGCGCAATTTTTCTTGAAGAAAATATCGAGCAGTGTCTTGTTTTATATTTCTAATCAAAAGATACAATTTAATACACGTACCTACGTACAGACACTAGAGTAATTGAACGCGAACAAAGACCTCCATATCTTTTATGACATGTCTTACAATTTCAACATTATGTAGTTAGAGAGTGGCCACACGGCTTGCTGTTAGCGGTTCGTTGCGTTGACGCAACGCTATCATCGTAGTGAATACTACAACCAAACGCAAACGCATCGTGTGGCATGTTGTTGTAATTTATAAGAATGACGGAGTGTCATTGCTGGGGCATTAGATAAGTTGCAAACGAATATGACATTCGACAGTTACAGTAATAAAAATGAATGAATTATGTTGTTGTCGTTTAGATTCCCCTTATCTAAGGCCTTGACTTTAATTTCTAAATTCACGATCAGGCCTGCGCATAGTCTTCTGTTTTCAATGGTGCTAATTCCTGTACACACCATCTAATATTATTTTAAGTTATACCTGTCATTTTCTTATCCGCTGAAAAGGAAAGGGACGGTTAATCTGCAATTTTACACCCGTCAATTTTATGCAGAAAATTAAACAACCTTTTCAAAATTTTACTTTGGCCAATAACCCGACCGAATTAATTTGACAGCACACGAGACGACGTCGACAACGTCAAACGAGATACATACAATGAGATGCCTATTTGATTCGTCCTGGTTATACATTCATTCATTTTAAAACTAACAACTGTCAATCATCCGTCCCTTTCGTTTTCGGTGGATAACAAAATGATAGGTATAATTTAAAATACAATTAGTAATTATTTGCAGGAATCAGGTCCACTATGGCCTCCGTGGTCCAGTGGTCGAGCGTTGGGCTTACGATCCGGAGGCCCCGGGTTCGAATACCGGTGGGACATGTCACAAAAATCACTTTGTGATCCTTATTTTGATTAGGACATTACAGGCTGATCACCTGATTATACGAAAGTAAGATGAACCGTGCTTCGGAAGGCACGTTAAGCCGCTGGTCCCGGTTACTACTTACTGATGTAAGAATGTAGTCGTTACATGAGCCATGTCAGGGGTCTTTGGCGGCTCAGTAATAACCCTGACACTAGGGTTGATGAGTTTGGTATTCCACCTCACAACCCACACGATAATAAAAAGAAGGGCCACTATACGATTATGCTAAAACCTTACATTGAATTTTCAATCACATCGATTTAATATCAATTATGGGATTGGCGTGGTTCCTTATGTGAATTCCAGGCGTCGCGACGTACCTAAAACGCGTCGTGTGACCACACTCTAACACATACGGTACTGAAGTCACACACATACACATATAATCTAGATTATACTCTCTGAGATTGAAAGTTTTATTGTGCTACCGACGAATGTCTGTCAGCAGCCATGGAGGTAGAACGACTACGAGTACAATATAGATAAAGATACACACGGCGGCGCAGGTTATGTTGAGTAACAGTCTATCTATAGTAACATACTTAATTATTGTACATCAATGAGTAGTAGTGTCGTCGAATTTGTTTCGAATTCATGTTTGGATCATAAATGATTATCACGTGTTCAGCGGTGAAGGAAAACATCGTGAGGAAACCCACATTCCCGAGAAATTTCAGAGGTATGTGACCTAACCTGTATTGGGCTGGTTTTCCCTTCGGGGTTGGAAGGTCAGATAGGCAGTTGCTTCTGTAAAAAACCGGACCTTTTTCTCTAGGCTATCGTGTCCCACTACTGAGCAAAGGCCTTCCCTCTCCTCTTCTAAAGTCTTAAAATTGTTTTAAAATCAAGAATCTTAAATATTTACCTATCTCAACCTAACCACCGGAGAACCCCAACTACTCTCCAGCCATTCTTGAGGCAAACTTGGAAACATTCTCCTAACATGTTCCTACGATTTAATATAACATCTCTTTCAAAGTTTTATGAGAACAAAATTATGAACATATTTCAGAGGCATGATATTTGGGTAAGTATTTATGTACTTAGTTGGAATTTTCGATAGAAAATTCCACTTGATATTAACTCGGAATAATCAGCTGAATCATCCCCATCAGTATTCGTTACGATGTCACCCTGTATAGGACAATATCTCTCTGCCTCGCACCAATTCGTATTGGGCGCCGATATTTGTTGACGTGAATTACTTATTGTACATTTGCCCCATACGGCATTAACTACTTGGCCGGACTAATAGTCACTAATAGTCACACTCATCCGGGTTGGTGGAGGTACTTTACGGCTAGTAGCTGGGGCCAATCATAAACTAAAAAAAAACATTACAACATAAGCTTACGACTTTATCCCAATTGGGGTAGTCAGAGGTATTTGCATTCATCGAAAGATTAACTAGGGACCCACGCCTCACCGAGCTTTGTGTTAGACTAACGTGATAGGTGGTGAGGCCGTATCGCCGTTTATAATGTTCGAGCTATCTGTGTTAGTGAAAACTCAAAGAAAAAAAAAACAGTAATAAAGGTTTAAGACGTAAGTAACCTAGAGCAATAAACAAAGTTAATTTAATCTATCATTCCGTGGATAACGAGCCAGAATGAGGAAACACTTAAGGAATTAACTCACGTCTGTCTGTCTGTCTTACCGAGACTATTATCTAATAAATAACGTTAAATTGAACCGTCTCGTCCAGTGATAAAACATTTCCATAACATAAGTTCACGACTATTCTCAATTGGGCTAGCCAGAGCTACGGTCACGAGCATTAATATGTATACACTTTGGTACCATGTCACATTAACTTTTTTGACAAATTGAACTGTAAGTCTCACTAAATTTCAAATATGTGAGTGCGACAGAGTCCTAAAGTGGGTACATCATATTGCTCATGACTGTACATAACGCTCACCCAGCTTTCTGTTAGACCCACATGATAGGTGGTGAGCCGTATCTCCGTTTATAATGGTCGAGCCAACTGTGTTAGTGAAATTGGACTTAAATTAATAAGTCACTGTTGCAAGTTCGGAACCGGGGATCGAACCGGCGCTTGAGAAAGAAGCCTCAGTATTCGTTACGATGTCACTTACACCCCGTACAAGTACACCGTAACGAATACTGAAGGGGACGATTCAGACCATGATTGTGAGTGGATATCAAGTGGAGTTTTACATCGCAAATTCCAACTACATAAATACTTAACCTCATGCCCCTGAAGTATGTTCATAATTTTGTTCTAAACGTCCTGAAACGTCGAATTTCCTGTCGGAAAATTTTAGTGTTCTTTTTTAATTTATTTTCCTTTCTATACTTTTGCGACGGAAAATTCCACTTGATATCAACTCAGAATCATGGTCGGAATCATCCCCCAAAGTTTTCGTTACTATGTCACTAACACCCTGTATGTAGCTAGTAATTACTATTTATTTTATGCTACTATATAGAATAGTTTGGTTCCGGTCAAGTAGTTATTGAATAAATCTACAATAAGTCACGTAAAAAAGAAAAGTTTGGCATCACAAAGTAACATAATACAATTGCAATAAAAAAGTTTATCTCGAACTAAAATTAACATTAGCATTGAAAACAGAATGCAGTTGATTCACAGATACATTTGTAAATGATATTACATTGTAATACAATACTGCCGATATGACCTTTGCCTGGTGTCACAATGTATGATGTTTTAAAGTACACTTTTTTACTGCAGATTTGATAAATAAATATTGCAATGCGCGATAATTAAACATCAATACATTACTATACATTATTGACGAATGAAAATCTTTTTATTTACACAAACATAACTTTTCTGTATAAGTAGGTATTTACTGGGTAAGCGAGTACCATCTTAGACCACATTTTCAAATAAAATATGTGAGGTTGTGGTCAGACGCAAATTAAAAAAATAATAATCAAATTATTTAGGTTGCCGGAAATCAAAAACTACTTATCAATTTTAAATATTTTACATGTTCCAGTTCGATTTACGAACTAACAGATTTTAAATTTTTTGTTTGTTTTTAAAATGTTGTTTTCTAATTTGTTTTCATCTAAGTAGACCACATATTTATGAAGATGAACAATTTCATATCCCTGCGGGCATGTGACGACGTTATGAAAAGCCTTTTCTCACCATAAACCCTTTTCAATGTTGTTGAATACTTTAAGCCGACATTTCCCAGGAGTACCTACGTATAATAAATTTATACAAAGCTTCAAACAACGAAATTCTCTTAAAAGTGTTTAAGGATTATGATGTTTACCAACAGAGAAAGGTATTGGGAAAGTTTTGGAAACGTGCTTGCAAAATATTCTTATTTACTTCTTCTTGTGGTAAAAACAATAATTTATGAAAATCGACAATGCAATTTTAAGTGTTTTGAAGTTTCTTACTTACGTTATCTGTCTAAGCTAAGCTGTCTAAGTTGGTTTGGACACGTAGAGCGGATGAAGGATAATAGGATTAATAAAGCTGTAAACAAAGCGAAGGTTGATGGTAGGGCTGGCAGAGGAAGAGCTAGAAGGACATACATTGGCCAAATTTGAGATGTCCTTAAAAAAGTTTTAGAATCGGCGTGCGTGTATGAAACGCTTGATCAATTTGAAGGAAACAAGAGAAGTGTGTCAGGATAGAAGGAAATGGAATTCCATAGCCTCTGCTTACCCCGGTGGGAAATAGGCGTGCGTGTATGTATGTGTCTAAACTACAAATCGATGATATTTAAAAGTTGCTGATGCTGTCTGTATTTGGAATTGGAACTGTGCGCACAGAAACTATTATTATAAAACTAGCAACCCGGCCCGGCTTCGCTCGGGTGCAATGCTGAGGAAAAAATGTAATTATTTACGACATCACATTAAAAAACTCAAAAATAACTGTATTTCTCCACTATTTAATGGATGTTTTATACATATAAACCTTCCTCTTGAATCACTATATCTATTAAAAAAACGCATCAAAATCTGTTCCGTAGTTTTAAAGATTTAAGCGTACATAGGGATATAGGGACAGAAAAAGCGACTTTGTTCTATACTATGTAGTGTAGTGATTATAAAATTATAAAGTTACGAAATTTCGGCGACCGTTCGGTATAAGTTTACCACACAATTAACAAGCTAGCTGAGCGCAAAAATATCAAGGGTGTCAATTGTTTGCATATTTTTTATCGATATAATATGTAAGTATATAATAAAGTGCGTCACTAGGGATGGACGTCACTGAATCATAAAACTGCCGCGAACTGGAAAATATATCTTCCGCTCCCCATTTTCCCGGTTGTCGATATGTCAGTCCGCGACGGGGTTGTCAAGATAAGGGTGTCAAGATGACGTAACATGCTGCCTCACAACCATCTAAACATACAGCTGGCACAGTTAATGTTATATGGGTGTTTTGACCGCATCAGGCTGTTAGATGAGTTTCCACAAAGCTGAACCAACGTAATGTGTCAGTATTAACCAATCAGTTGGTTCGAAATGTATGTCTCTTCCCGCTCTGAGTCAGAGAGAATTGTATTGGAGGAGATGAGAAGAAATTGTTTAAAACAGATTTAAAAATAGACGTAGTATCCTCAGGTCCGTGTTGCTCTATAAGTATCCTAGAAACTCTGACTTTTTAATCACGAAAATCGTAATAAGGCTGACAGTTTATCACGTTTTCTATGACGTCACAGCGTCACAAATTCCATAGTTATTTCGTGTCTAGTTGGAAACTAGCCTATTGATACTATTGATATGACAGGACTAAAATTGGCTCTATCCCTTTCTTGCACTTATTGTAAGTACAGGACGGCACTCATTTGGGAGCTGTCGAACTGAATTTGGGTTGGGTTTGTGTGCACCCGAATTGGCACCAATGTATTTTATTTTATTTCGTGTAATTTCATTTTAATTAATAATATTAATTTTATTTGACTTTATATACGTATAATTTAATTTTAATTTATCTAATCTAATCTGATGTACTTATACTTATAATTATGGATATTAATCTGAAATAAATAATTTGAATTTGATACAGCTTGCTCGCTTTCCCGGCTCTGTGTGCATCATAAACATACGCGCACAACTATATCTCAATTGGGGTAGGCAGAGGTACATCCATCGAAAGATGAACTAGGTACCAACAACACCGAGCTTTCTTTTACACCAACGTGATAGTTGGAGAGCCGTGTCGCCGTCTATAATGGTCGATCCAACTGTGTTACGGAAGACTGTACCAAGCATTAAGCTTAAGAAGATAGAGCAGAGCACTTATCGTGAAGTGGTGAGCAGGATGTAGCGGAGTCGCCAAGAACGTTGTGATGGAACGGAGATGTGACCAAGCAGTTTGTCTTCGCCCCGCTTTACTCAATGCCATTCCGCCCATCTGCACCGCTCCGCTTTTATGGAAGCACTCAATTCAATATAGTTCACATTTCCTGTTCCATTTCCGCGTACAAGCGTCCTAATCTGCCGGATAACATCGCCCTATTGGACGATATGACGTCAGCAATCGTGAGAAATTTCGCACGTTTGGTCAGCTGTGTGTTCTAAACTGAAACGCTTTTATCGAATTGTGTTTGTCATTCAGATTGTTGCTAACATGACAAATATATCTGAACATACTACAAATAATTATACGACTAATATTGACAATAGGCTAGTTTCCATCTAGTCAAATTAGTTATTTTTTGCTTATGGTCAAAACACGAAATTACTATGGAATTTGTATGAAAAAGTATACCGTGATGTCATAGGAAAACGTGATAAAATGTCGGACTAATTATTACGTATTTCTTTATTAAAATTCATAAATAAGTTAATTGCATCATCACCAGCCCATTAACGTCCCCACTGCTGGGGCACGGGCCTTCCCTATGTATGGATAGGGAGATCGGGCCTTAAACCACCACGCGGGCCCAGTGCGGATTGGTGGTTATTAACGACTGCTAATGCAGCCGGGACCAACGGCTTAACGTGCCTTCCGAAGCACGGAGGAGCTCGAGATGAAAACTTTTTTTTGTGGTCAGCCATCCTAAGACCGGCCTTTGCGAAAGTTGCTTAACTTCAACAATCGCAGACCAAGCGCGTTTACCGCTGCGCCACCGAGCTCCATAGTTTTAGCTCTGTCTTTATTTAGTAATCAGAATTTCATAATTTATCATGAACCTAGTACACGACCCAATTGGGTCGAGTAAAGTGTACCTTAGAGCAAAAAATGAAATATATTTTGTTAAACTGTTCATGTAAATGATATATATTTTTTTATTTATAAGAATAGTTCAGTTTACAATGGCCAGCCGTGTCCAGCAGTAGACGCTGGACACAAAGCAAAGTAATCAGATAAAAAACAGATGTCGCATGCGGAGTTACGTAAGTAGGTATACTGAATGACGATAAATGACTTATTTTCTTCAATGACAATATCTTTCTATCAGTCCATTACACTAATTGCAGTTGACGAGTCTATGATAACAATCCCAGGACATCTGAGTCACTGCAATTGTCTGATGGAATTAACAGTGGAATTCAAATGGCGATGACCTACGCCCACGGTTTCTTGTTAAATACCTAAAGTAAGTGCGAACTTACCGGCTAGCAACGCTGCCAGATGTCTCGAGTTTTAGCCGACATACCCAATATTCATCTTCTGCTTCTATCGAGTGGGTTATGTGTGAGGTCGATGATCAACCCCATGTCAGGGTGACTATTGAGTCGCCAGAGACCCCTGACATGACTCATGTAACAATTACGTACTTACATCAGTAAGTAGTAACCGGGACCAACGGCTTAACGTGGCTTCTGAAACACGGATCATCTTACTTTCGGACAATCAGGTGATCGGTCTGTAATGTGATCACAAAGTGATTTTTGTGATATGTCCCCACCGGGATTCGAACCCGGGACCTCCGGATCGTGAGCCCAACGCTCAACCACTTATAAGCACTAGTAATTAGAAATCAGGACCAACGGCTTAACGTGGCTTCTGAAGCACGGATCATCTTACTTTCGGATGTCTTCTTCACAATAATGCACTTAAATGAACAGTTGAACAGGTAAGTAATAATAAAAAAAATCTGATATCTAAATGTACTTGCATGTTGTTGTATGTGATATTGAAAAAAACCTTTAAAACTACTGCTACTTACCCATTTCATCATTCTCCATTGGAGAACGTAGTCTGGCCCCTCCTTGCCTTTCACTTGTTTGTGTTTTACTCGTCCTAGGGGTTTAAAATGGCCACATTGAAGCAATTCACCTAAGAAAGCAATATTGCAATTTGACATTTGCGCATATAAAAGTAACTGCGCAATGCAATAAAATGACAAATAGCAATATTGCTTTCTTAGATGAATAGCTTCGATGTGGCCATTTTAACCCCCCTGACTCTTAACTGACATGTCGGTAACTGGCGTCCCAGTAACTGGCATGCCGGTAACTGACGTGCCGGTAACTGGCATGCCGGTAACTGGCATGCCGGTAACTGGCGTGCCAGTAACTGGCATGCAAGATTACAAGCTACTGCCCCGTTTTACTGGCATGTGTACTCCCGGCTTACTATGGAAACTATTTAAATAGCTTCTTTGGATTTATTATATATACATATTATTATACTATCTACGTAGCACTGATGTAGCAAGATCATTTACTTTGTAGATGAATAGACGTACTAAACTTTAGTGACTGTGTGTAGAAACCTTGTACAAACTAAGATTGAGAAACTTTCGTAATTGTTGTAGGATAGCTCATTTGTTATAGTGAATATGCTGCTTTAGTGAATAGAGCGCTGAATAAATAGTAAAGTTTGGAAATAATGGGGTAGTCAGAGGAAAATCTACAGCATGATGAACTAAGTATTCACACTTCACCTAACTTTTTTTATACCGACGTGATGGTGGTGAACCGTATCGCCGTCGATATATAGTCGACAACCAACTGAATTTTCTTTTTAAATAATAATGTATACACAAGTGAACTATATCTTCCATATATTATAAAAAAGCTACTCAATTATGTACGTTTAAAATTTGTACCTAGGTACGCTGGTACCTTACTGGATGTGCTCACTGGACGGTTCACAAGTGGGAGAGTTCCTGTTGTAAAAACTTTTTAATAGTAAGGATACTGTCTTTTTTTTTTCAAATTGTTCTTTCTTGTAATAAAGGTAATAAAGCTTTTGTAAGTTATGCGTCATTTTACTGCCGGGAACATTCTTAAATTGGTAACATTCCCGGGAACGGAACATAACTGCTCGGTACCGAATACGCTAGTTTCCAACTAGTCAAATCAGTTACTTTTTACTAAACGTCAAAACACGAAATTACTATGGAATTTGTATGAAAAAGCAACCTGTGACATCATCGAGAAACGTGATAAAATATCGCACTTATTATTAAATTTTTCTTAATAAAAATTCATAAATAAGTTAAATAAAAAAAAGAAAACGGTTTTTGTTACCTTTAGATCTGTCTTTATTTAGTAGTCAGAATTTCATAATTTATTTTTGACCTAAGTTTGACCTTTGCATATAAGAGTAACTATGTAGTTCATATTCTACATACCTACTGGAGCGGCCATAACTATTTCACTTAGGTATAACTAGATACGTACTTGCCAAGCCACACGTTATAAACAACAAATCGAGCTATTTCTAGGCATTGCATGTATTAATTACAAGTGTACCTACGTCATTAGGATTCATCAGTGGAATGGAGCTCTAGGAAACTGCACTGGCCTTAATTCACGTCTGTAGAACAATTGCTTATAGTTTAGATAGACAACGTGGCTTTATTTAGATCAATGGCTGTCAAAGTGCAGTCTGTCTGTGCACGTGATTTGTGGCGCGAATTGCGTCCGATTATTGTTGAGTGCAATCTTGTACCGCGTTATTTTCTTTTTCATTCGCTTTTTAAGGGTCAGGCTAAGATCATAAGACCATACTGCCTAGTCTTCTTTAGAGTTTAATGGTAGTCACTTCGATCATATAAACAGTATAAACATGTTGTTTATACTTCCATATATTTTCATAAAAAGAATACATACATAAACTTACGGATATTTCCCACCGGGCTAAGCCGAGACTAAAATGTAGTGAATTATATTCTCTTTGCCAGAGATTTGCTTCAATCCTGACTTTTACAGAAAAGTATAAAAAGTAAAGAAACAAAAAAAGGCATGGTCTTTTTTATGGCTGATAACGGCCAGTACGGTACAGTGCCATTTTTCAAAATCATCATTCACTCTCTAAAATTATAAAAGAGAGTCTGCCATTTTCTAGTAACTCTACACATAAGTATTTAAAAGCATTATTTTGTGTAATGCAGTGTGTGTTCGGCTATCGGAAAAGCTGTAGCTAACAGATAAAAGCTATTAAGAGCATCATAATTCATAAACGCATACCGAGTGCGTGCGCGGAATTTATATATCACTTTTCGATGGCATATGAATGCAGGCTATTTCAGGCACGAATGTGGGTTAAGCATATTTTGCGCGGCAGGTTTGCGTAGTGACGTCAGCCACCTTGTTCACATGTCTCATTAATTGTGACAATTATAAAGGTGCAAAGGTCAGGCCAAAGGTCTGAGGGCCTTTTTTACTGTTTTAGTAGGGCTACTGTTTTTACATCTGTGTAGATTTTAAGCGGAGTAATTAATTTCGGTGAATGGAGCGTGTGTACGCTCGCTTGCTTTTTATTTACTGTATTGTTGACTGTATTGTGGCATTAATGGACATTATCTATCTATTGCCGAATGAATCATCTTTTTACAAGTATTCAAGTAAAGTTTATAGATTACAAAATAAAACAATAGTCAACTTACGTTATCTATTATATATATATATATATATCTATATTATCTATAATATCTATAATATCTATAATATATTATCTATTATCTATTTATATAAAGTAATATTACACAAAGAATATTTAATTAAAATAATGTATTTAGATTATCGTCAATTTCTGCATACATTAATTTTAGATAATGTATAAATATATTTAGTTTATAAAAACAAACTTGGCCATAATGCTTGTAACTTCGTGATATGTCTTTTATTAGAAAATAATATTTATTTTATATTTCCAAATCATTTTCGTCGGCAAGGGGAAGGCATATTTATTCATCCTTGAAATAATCGTCTTTAAAATAGGTATTTAGAAATTTCAATACAAAAAAAAATATATTAAATTAAAATTATAATAAAATTCATAAAATAATATTAACCCGAATGGTAGGTTATTTAAAGTATGTTATGCTTTAATGGAAAAGATGAACGTGCGGCAGTCGTGTGATACGTTCTATTAAAATTATAACTAAGAAGTTTAGTTTAGGTATATTAAACAATAAGTGTGTTTTTGTTGAATTTTGCCATCGCATTAATGAATTGTGGTTAATGATTCCCGGAAGCGAGGGGAAAATAAACAGCATTACCAATCTATCTATTTGTGGACGTTCTTTGACCGTATTAGTCGATATTTCCTTTGTTGCAGTGAATAATACGAGTAGGTATATACAAGTACCTACAGTGCTTGTTACGTAGTTGTTTTCAGACGAATGTTTGCAGGAAATAGGTGACTCATAAACTCATAATACCTTACTACTTTATTACATTTTGTATTAAACTTACACGTATACGAACTAACGAGGTACAAGCTCCGCGGTCCACTAGAAATCTATGTTGCTCTATGGGTACACGTCGTTAGAAGACGGTGATGGGTGGGGGGGGCTTTTTGGCGGGAACGACATGTTTGCTTTCTTCATTGAATAATCTAAATAATTAACACGAAATGGTGTTATGTGGTTAATGATCGCATTAAGTTACTCGGAAAACATTCGCGATAGTGTTATTATATCGGAATATTCAATAAACAAAGTGTATCTATCTATTTTCATTTCGTGGCAGGAAGCCGCTTCATAACTCGAAAGTTTATGCGGACATTTGAGTTAATTCGCTTGGGGTTCGGAGTAGGAATCTGCTCCGAGGGTGGAAAAAAAGAAGACATCAAAGCCAAATCAAAGCTATTTGTTTGCATTGCGCACTTTTGTATGCGCAAATTTCAAATTGCAATATTACTTCTTAGATGATTTGCTTCGATGTGGCCTTATTAACCCCCAGGTCTTCTAAAGACTTATAGACCAACACGGACCTCCAGTGGACCGGATCTTGTACCTCGTTAGTTGTGTGATGTGATGATGGTGTAACGACCCTCTTACGATGATGATGATATTAATGTAGTGTGTGGCGGACAGGTTATCGGACCAGAAACTAACACTTCTTCCGATTCAGAGCAACTGTGTGTGGTGGGTTAAAATCGTAACATGAAAACAATTCTTTTAAAAAGCAATATTGCTATTTTAGATGAATTGCCTCGATCTACTCAGAATAGCTTACCGAAGAGTGTACAATATAAACGGTACAATGTATTTATAAACGTGACCTTATATATAATGTTTACTTACATAAAGTTACGTACGTCGTAACTTGTTTATGTATCTGAAATAAACAGATAGAAATATTCACTTTATAGGTCTAATATTTTGAGTCAAACATTGCGTACAGCAGTCGAAATACAAGTCACCGAGCTAATAAACTACATAGAAATATGATCTGCATACCTGCTACTTTAATGTCGACGACCCACTGTCGGGAATAAATGCGAAAATATAAATATTGGGCCATCTGCCAACATGATGGGATACATATCCACGCAGAGGAAATGGCTTAATGCCAATAACCTATTTTTAGTATTTATTTCCTAACACTAATAGTATTTTTACAATCATTTATGTCTCTCCGACTATCAGAACTTACAACTATTTTTTTTTCGACGTATCGATCGATATACCGAGATACCACGCATATGTCATAAACAATGACAATGTTGCAATAAAATAATAATTGAACAAGTTGACCTAAAATTAGTAGCATTACCAAAGTGACTAATCACAATCACGGAAATAGTTTTGCTATTTAAATTAAAAAAAAAAAAAAAAAACAAAACAACAAGGTGCTTTCAAAGCGACAATATTAAATCGTGATAAAATCGGGAATAAATTAATTTAATTTTTTAATTTTATTACTAAACAAGCGGCGTCGTTCCATAACTTTAATTATAATTTAAACGAGGATATTAAAACATACATGTTCTTTTTCGGGTCTTCTAATATTTTTTGCTCTGCTGGAATGCTGGACTGACAGTCTTTCGGTCAACCCAATGACGCAAAGCCTCTTTAGGGCGCCCCTTTTACGCTTTCAAAGAGGTCAGATATGGCCAATCCACCGCCATTTCCGTGTCCGTATAACTAGCTTTCACAATTTTATGTCTAGTCAATTTCCAGAGTTAAATGTTTGTAAGTTTTTAAGTCAGAAGATCTTTAATATTCGCCGTAAGCATTTGGAGTTGTTGTTAAAGTATTTTCGAACAAAACAGTGCCGTGTTTATCAAAACTTACAAGTCTACACGTTCACTAGCTACAAGTTACTCACAAGTACATGTAAATTACGTTTATCAAAAAAAGTAGAGGGATTGTAAAATATACATACTTTCTTGTGAAATAAATATTGATATTGTAACATGTAAGTTACATGGTGTAGTTTGATAAACACATTCTTGTAATAATGAATAATTTTACTAAATTAAGTATACAAAAAAAATCTTGTAATAAAGGGCTTGTAAGTTTAGATAAACAGGGCACAGGTCTCACAGCCTTATAGACTACGCCAGAACTGAAAATTCACAGCTGCATTCTTCGACTTGTTCCTTTGTTTTAGATCTTTCTAAGGATTGGTTTGTTATTATATCTGATGTTTTCACTGAAAGGCCAGTGACCTCTCAAACGTGTACCAGATAAACAAGGATAAGAAAACAATAGGTATCTATTATATATACATTATCTTGATTCGATGCCAATGCGCAGTAACTAAACATACCACACATTTTGATTTGCATTTTTTTTTCACATAAATTTTGACTGACGTGTCATTATTAAAAAAACTAGCTGTTTTATTGGTTACCTATGTATCTTACCTACTGCATATCAATAAAACGCGCGTGACAACGGTATCTGTGAATGCTCTTATAAATCGTCATACGTTTGAATTCAACGCGCGACGTGCATGCCGCTCTAAGCTCCGCGAAGGTACTTCATGACATTAAGCCTTAAGTTGAGGAGTAACAGTTTGTTTAAATGGTGTTCTCACAAGCCCGCTATGTGCTTGGGTCTTTTCCAACAAGATTGTCTATATAAGCCACATACGAGCACATGAACGTATGAGTTGAAACAGTCGCCGTAGCCGAAATCGGCTGGATCACACCATATTTTTTCAGCAACAACGAACAAGATATAAAAATAGGTTTCCAGAGTTGTTACTTTCTATAATATGTCCTTCTGCTTATCACAGGCTTCCCCTCAATCAACCGGAGGGCATATTCCGTCACGCTGCTTCACTGCGGATTGGTGGACAATCAATTTTACAATTAAAAAGGGATATTTAAATTATCGTGACTCCTTTTATTTAAAAAAAAAAAACAAATGCCCCGTAAATTCCGACAATAGTTTAATAATAGACAACCACCTTATTTTTTAAAAACTTCTTTCCATTCCATTCATTAGTATCTAACCTAAATTCATACCATAAACAACCAAATCGCCATGAATTATCCTTCCATTATCCATAGTATTATCTCTTACTTTCTACTCACTTTCCTACATATATACAAATAATATATACATGTATAAAATGATATAGAATTCGATATCCATTACTCTAATAAATTCTACTCTACAGAGATACACATTCGTTGTTACAGTTCTGCATGATTTATTTACAGTTTTATGTTATGGTCTATCGGAAAATAGCTAACAATATTTTAGCTATCTGTCTGGGATCCCGACATTGGATATAGTCCATCTGGCATTGATTTAGTTGGCTTTAAATTGTTTTTATAAGTCTATGAATATAAATAGAATGAATAATATTGTTTGTGTTATTTATAAGTGAAAACGGGATACAATGAGGTATTTTTAATATTTCATTATTAAAAGTTGTATGGTTTACCTCTTGGCACAACCTTTCATTTTGTGTTGCAGCTGCAGGCAATATTTATAATCCTGTTGATTTTAATATTTTTAATTTTGTAATTTTACAAGTTACATGCCTGAAATAAATTGACTTTATTTTATTTTTATTTTTAATAGTAACATAATATAGGTACATCAACGTGGGAATGTTCCCATTCCCAAAGTATCCCATTCCCATGTATTTAGATTAAGGATATAATGAAAAAAAAGTGTGAATTCCAGGAATGTTCCCAAAAAAAAACTAAATTAGGACACTGGCCGCTTTTCTATTTCTAATTGTTCTTTCCTGTACTCTGGACTTATCATAGAGCAACGCGGACCTCCGTGGGTGAATCTGTGTTACGACTTTATTATTCTTAATTAGGAACTGGCATATTATTTCTATTGTTTTTATTTTTGATTTCTTCTTTTTCGAACGGGAACGTTTTCCCGATTTTGTTCGTTTGCGAAAATCTCCTATGAAGAGTTGGAGAGTTGACATTGTTTATGAAAATATGACATTTAATAATAATAATAATAATTATTATTAGCTCTTTGCGCTTTGCCCTATTCACCTACTTTATTCTATATTGGTGTACTACTCCAGAATTCCAGAATTGTTGAATTACGTGCAATACGTGGTTAAATTTAGAACGCTACAAATCCCGGTAGATTTTTGGTGCAATTGATAAATATGATCAGTTGAGTAGCTTTGCAATCAAGACAAAAAAGCTGAAATAAATGATTTATTATTGTTATTTTACTTACGTTTTATTTCAATACACACGTGTCTGTACAAAAGGTTGATAGGTAATTTAACTATAAATTACAACTGTAAAGAGGCAAGATAATTGGACACTTAATAAGACACGACGAATTTATTAAAAACATCATAGAAGGGAAGCTACAAGGAAAGAGAGGAAGGGGAAGACCAAGAAGAGCTTATATAGAACAGATTAAAGAGAAGGCGAACGTCGTGTATTATAAGAAGGTTAAAGGGAAAGGTATTGATAGACAAGAATGGAGAATGCTACACCGACAAGAGCGTGGGTTTTAAAAATTAGTGATGTGATACTTTGTTGATTATTATGGAAGTCATATAGAGGTTACAAGAACATATGAATTATAAATTCAACATTAGCCTATAGGCATAGATATAGGATAAATACTAGATCGGGGACTCTCCGCCCCGCACCAGTTCGTATTGGGCGCTGACCTCACCCTCCCTGGGTCTAAATTACCATGTAAGTCACTAAGGAGTTCTTACTCTTGCCTCTTGTTTCGCCAAGTGGCAGCGCCGGACTGACTCAATTGCACTTACCTACGCGTTAGGCAGCACACGGTAAATATGAATGAGATTTTTATACAGAGTGTCCAGGGTATGCTATATGCGAATAGAAAGCATATTAAAATAATGCTTTGATTTTCATTTTGCAATGAAGAGTAGGAAGAGTGTGCCCTTTTTTCCGATATAGGCATAGATTTGTCTCGCAGTCTACAAACATCACAATAAAGTTTACATAAACTCACTAGAGCGCGATGAAAGTAAAATTCTTGTTTCTACGTATACATCAGTTTCAACGATATTTTACTATATATCAGTGCATATTATGTGTGTATGATATTAGAGCTTTCACAACTAGTTGGCATACCGCATTGTGTGGTATGTATGTTGCCGCTTTAGCGCCATGTTGTGCTGTCAAAACCAATTTAGAAGCAAAATTGATTGCAGACATAAATCCTAATGGGCTTTTTGCTTTCTTTTCGATGCTGGTCGAGATATGAAGCGGCAAACTTAATTGGACCCGTGAGAGTTGAATCAATAACGATATTTTATCGGCGCTCTACATCGGAGTGACATGATTAGTGATGTGCCATTCCTGGGAATATGTCCAAAATAGGAATGTTCCCGTCATAAAAACTCTTTAGTAAGGACACTGGCCCCGATTCCTGCAGACACTTCCTAATTTTAGTTTAAGTTCTACCCGTCATTTTCTTATCCGTCGAAAAGGAACGCGACGGATGATTGACAACTGTTAATTTTAAAATGAATGAATAACCCGGGCGAATAAAATAGGCTACTCGCTGGTATGGAAACCCTTTGAAGTGTGCTGTCAACTTAATTCTGTCGGGTTATTGGCCGATATATAAACTTGGTTTTAAAATTCCTGCCTAAAATTGACGCGTGTTCCATTTTTATGTCTTTCGATTATCCGTCCCTTTCCTTTTCGGCGGATAAGAAAATGACAGGTATAACTTAAAATAAAATTAGATGGTGTGTATAGGAATCAGCATCATTGACTGCTTTTCTTTTTAAATTGTACTTTCTTGTACTCTAGCCTTATCTGCCTAAAGGTTAGGCAATAAAGCTCTTTTCACATAAGTTTTGCGCCTTTTTACTGCCGGGAACGTTTCCCAAGTGGAAAAATTCCTGGGAACGGCACATCATTGACATGATCGAAGCATAATTTGATTTGTTCCTGCTTTGTTTTTGAAAAATTTGAGAAAGCCCTTTTCGGAGAACGCTTGACAATATTTATTTATTTATTAAGTACTACTACATCATATATAATTTAAAATATTAACAACTAAGTCAATTACTAAAATTAAGACTTATATATATGACAATTGAGGAGCTCGGTGGCGCAGCGGTAAACGCGCTTAGTCTGCGATTGTTGAAGTTAAGCAACTTTCGCAAAGGCCAGTCATAGGATGGTAGACCACAAAAAAAAAGTTTTCATCTCGAGCTCCTCCGTGCTTCGGAAGGCACGTTAAGCCGCTGGTCCCGGCTGCATTAGCAGTCGTTAATAACCATCAATCCGCACTGGGCCCGCGTGATGGTTTAAGGCCCGTTCTCCCTATCCATCCATAGGGAAGGCCCGTGCCCCAGCAGTGGGGACGTTAATGGGCTGATGATGATGATATATGACAATTACAGTGTACATAGCATCTACAAATTAGTAATTAAATTAACAATGCAGTCTCTATTTACCCTTAACTGGCAAATATGAATAAAATATGAAATTAAAGTAGAATAAAAAAAAAATTTATGAATTTACTTATTACTTACTAGATAGTTGATAATTAGGACTTAAATATTTCAGGACATTTCTTTTTCAGGACAATACGCTCGCCCTTATTATTACATAGGACTTAATCATACTAGCTGGAGAGGAGGGGTTTAATATACTATATTTACACCTCTGCCTCCCACTTTGGGGACGCTACGTTATTTTGGGTTCGTATTTCGTACAAATAAAACGTAAAACGATTTGTAACTTTGGGAGTTACTGGATAACTTTAAAAAAACAAGATTGCAACTGCAAGAAATCGATTGCGTGCAACTGCTACAGGTAAAAACATTAAGTAAGTTACTTACCTCTCTTTTCGTTTACAGTTTACTTAGTTTGAGAGCACTTTGGACTTTTTTGGCTCATTTTTCGTAATAAATTATTAGTATCATTATGGCTTCTGGTTTCAATAAAATTTTGCAACAATCTTTATTTCTCATTGAACGGCTAAAAGCTTCACATAAAATATAAAATTTATTCGAGATATTTTGAAATTTAAGTAAACCGCTTTATCTTCCCAAGGCTTTGGTGATTAGGTACAATGTCCGGAGTGGAATGCGATAAATATTTGCCGAATCAAAGGATAAGAATTAATCCCATTTTGTGGGCTACAATGTTAGGCTTCCGACCGTAATGTTGGTATGCTGAGCGCTCTTTTTTAAATTAGCAGCTGTTTCTGTTTCATTTCGTCTTTTTACGTTCTTTATTATACGTAAGTACTTAGAAAATTCAAATGATTATCACGTGTTCAGCGGTGAAGGAAAACATCTCGAGAGTTTGCGTATATGCGAGCATGCAAAACATTGTTGCATGTTCGCATATACCTTAGGCGTTTAGAGGGTGCGCAGTCGAACAATTACCCACTGGCCGCTCGCATTCTTTCTAGCGTTTAGGGTATTCGTGAAACCGTCTATTTAACCTATTTTTTTAACAGTACTTACTAAGTGAACATTCATAATTTTCCGTTAGTAGGTATAGTAAGAGGGTAGTTATAAATAATTATTCTGAGTTAATATGGATTGTGGAATAGTTTCACTTGAAGTAGAGACGTTTATCTGCGTAGATAGCATACGCTTCATCAACTTATAGGTAAAATCTATTGACGTGTTTCGCGCTGCTATGCTTAAGCATCTATAAAAAAAGAAGTGAAATCCCAACAAAAATATTTTCATGTAAAAATTTGCCAATACGAGATCACATCGATCGCAATGTTAAAAAGTTATTACATCTCATGTAGAGACAAACTTCTTACTCTACACGCCCTAACTATACAAACCCTCAGTTTACAAATTCTACATGTTAGGCGAAATATGGGGTTTGTCCGTTTCACTACTAGAAGAACTACAGCATGGCAATGAACAGTAAATAAATTTATTAACCATGGTGACCACATGAAAAAGTTTTTTCACCTTATGCTCCTGTGATGGTAGCGAAACAGCCAAGCCACATATTTTACCTAACATGTAGAGTTTTTAACCTTAGGGTTTGTATAGTTAGGGTGTGTAGAATTGAATGATATTGCTCATGACTGTACTTACGAGTACTGCTGGTTATTCAATAAAATATATTTCAAATTGAAACATTCGGTAACCAATTAATAAACCAGCAATTTGTGGTTTTCGTTAATTGGGAAAGTTAGCATGGTTTCTTACATTCCAAATAATCGCCAACTGATATTATTGTTGAGTTACGTCACGGGCCTTTGGCGGCTCAATAATAGCCGTGACACCAGGGTTGATGAGGTTGGTCATCCACCTCACAACCCACACGATAAGAAGAGTGTTGGACAATTGATGGCGTAATTGTTGTGATCTGAAGGTCCCGGGTTCGAATCCTGGTGGGAAAATATCTTTATAATTATCTATTTGCTCATTACTCGGATATTTATATGCCTATAGAATTATGTTCTCTTTATTTATTTAGTAAAATATTTACTTTTATTGATTTTATTTATGTGTCAACTGATTCTTGGAATGTTGGAGATACTAATTACATTGTAACACTCGAATAACACTTACGTCATCAAATGGCTAGCAATGGCGGCTTTTCATAGGATTGAGCATACCTTGTTTTATTATATCACGGCCAGACAGACTTCAGGCAATATGCCTCGGTACATCAACTCTACATTATCCACGCAATGTGTGGGATTCAGAATTAATTTTAGAACTTACAAAGAAAATTGCTTTCTCCCATACAGACGCATTAGGCAGAAAATTGTGTGTAAGTAATTTCAATGTGAAATTAGATTTTTTATGTCGAGAACAGTTTAGGCAGAAGCTGGCCGTAACGAGATTTTTCAAATTTAGAACCTTTTGGGGCTGAAGCTTTGATATCGCTTTTGACAAACTCAATACGCTAGTTTCCAACTAATCAAATCAGTTACTTTTTACTAAACGTCAAAACACGAAATTACTATGGAATTTGTATGAAAAGCACGCTGACATGACATCATGGAATAATGTGGTAAAATGTCGGACTTATTATTAAGTACGTTTTTCTTGATTAAAATTCATAAATAAGTTAAATAGTAACAAGAAAATGTTTTTCGTTAGTTTTAGATCTGTCTTTATTTAGTAATCAGAATTTCATAATTTATCTTGAATCTAGTACACGTCCCAATTTTGGAAACTTGACATTAATCTTCAGTTGCAATGAAGTAATTTTATTAGATCCGCTTAGATTAGATTAGATTCGCTTTTCTTGCGTATGTGTGGCAATAACCACTCCCACGCATAGTAAATAGCTTAACATAGCATCACGCCTGTATCCCTGAAGGGGTAGGCAGAGGTGTATAGTAGATATATTTCCTCGTCAGATTTATAAGTAGGTAAACATCGAAATATACATGTAAAATGTTCCCATTAGAACTTTGTTTAATGACTTTAACTTGAAGTTGGAAAAACTAAAAGAAAATTGCCCTTTTGAGTAATAAATAGCGTAACTTTTCTTTTCATGTATGTCATGCATCACTAAGAGCTATGAACTATATAATTATAAACTTGGAAGAAGTTGTTAGCTAGTTAGAAGTTAGCGAAGGGAATACGAAGCATACTCTATGTCGTTGCTCTACTTCGGATTAGTGCAGACCAGACATTTTTTAAATTAACTTGATAATTTAGAATAGTCTCCACATACATACATAAAGATCACGACTATTTCCCATTGAAATAGGCAGAGGTCACGGAATTCCACTTACTACGAACTCACACACTCGCTTCTAAAAAAAAAGAAACCAAAAGATTGAATGTGAAACACTAAATTCTAACACTTCAGTATGTAGTACTCAATTATCTAGGGCGGGTACAAATTCAAGTTCAAATACAGTCGACTCTCGTTAATTCGAAACTCGAGGGACTCTTGAAATATTACGAATTATCGAGTGTTTGAAATATCAAATGGTTCGAAATTTCTAGGGCTCATGACTAACACTTAACTTTTATCTGCATACCAACGAAAGAGTAACAGTAACTGAATAACTAAACAAACCAATTCGTAAGTAGTGTGTGCATCAAATAGTCAAACTAATCATAACAAAAATAAAGGCTCGTGTATCTTGATACAAGTTTGAACTTGTCGCAAAATGTACTTACAATCTTTCCGCCTCTTCTCTCTGCAACTTTGAATTGTCGAGTGTTGGACGCTGATGAGTTCGAATTAACGCGTCGTTTTGTTGAATAGCAATGTTTTTTTCGTTCGAATTACCAAGTGTATGAAAATGTATTGATTTAGTTCGTAATATAAAGAGATTTAGTAGGGAACTCGTGATAACTTTGAATTATAGAGAGGTTCGAATTATCGCAAGTTTGAATTAACGAGAGTCGACTGTACATATAATCTTTATTCAGTAGGCAACATAGTTGTTGGCGTCAGATCTGGCAACCCCCGTTGCCTAGGTATTGTTGATTATATAGCGTTTAGTAACGAGGTGTAAATTAAGGTTTTTTTACGTTATTATAATATTATTATTATTTATTATTATTATAAAAGATCACAAGATCTTTTATTCTTTATTATACGTTAATACTGAGTTGGTCATCTTTGATTTCGCTCGCTAATAATAGTTACACTTTGAATCGACATTTTTTAAATAACGAACGTCTCATCCGAAATTTGTATTTCAAAATAAACCGACCGGGCCAAATGCGGGATCTCTAGTATTATTCCTTACTCTATGCTTCTAGGACAGTCAAGGTGTCTACTGCGTCCAGCCATTTTACCAATGAGGTCGTCGAGATAAAAATAGCTTAAAAATAATGTATTATCATCTAAGTAGACAAGTACAAAAGGTCGTGGCAAATGGGTATTTTCCGATAAAATTTAATATCCTGCCGTAGAAGGTTAAACGTGATGGATTCCAGGGGAAAGAGGGGGTGATGGGGGCATCCACGCATTCTTAAAGTCACTCGAATGTCAAAAGGTTACTATATCGTCTCATCAACCTACACAGAAAATTCGGTCACGGCAAATGAGCTTAACATAACACAGAAAATCGTTGGCTTCCAGAGAAAATCACTTAAGCGCCTGTTTAAAAAATCACATTTACAAACTTTATTGACTTTATAAGTTCATACATAATGTCTTAACAAAAAGTAACGCATTATAAACTTAGTCTAATGTTCACTAGTCAGTCAGTCATTTCCTTGTGTACAATGTGTAACAAACAGAGTAGAATACTAGAATAGTACTAGAGTAGTACTAGAATAGTAACACACACACATACACACATATATTACTCCATACTTAGAAGTTTTATTTTTGTTAATTTTAAATATTTTTATTGTTTCATTATTGTGTCTTTTGATATAAGCAGTTATATTTTTTCATGGTGTTCTGTATTCTGTCCGTGTGTCCATTTTGTAAATCCTAACATAGGAAATCGTACTCTGGCCCCTGCGATACAAGCTGAGCTTAGTGCAGGGACCGCCGCATAACTAGAGTAATTGGTCATATATTATTATAGTTGTCTGTATTTTTATTAATGTAAAATTGTAATACTAGGTATGTTCAATAAAGATTATTATTAAGTATGTAAGAATTAAAGCGCAGTCCATTATATGGGCCGGGAGTCCCAGGGAGTCCCGGGGATTACATTCTAATGTAATGAGGGATTTTAAGGCTACGTTCCCCAAAAATAATATAGATGTCGAGATTAAACGTGATAAATCCCTATTTTCTCATTACACGGTTACATAATTATTCAAAAATACAATGTGATAGCAGAAGCATATTAAAAAAAAATTGCTTGATATTTGGATCACATTATTTGTAGATTTATGTTGCTATTTACCTATAGTGGCTGAAGTGGCAGTGGGCAGGACGCATAGCGAGGAGAACCGATGGCCGATGGGGCGGAAAGGTTCTAGAATGGTGACCACGTGTCGGACGACGCTCAGTGGGTAGGCCCGCTACAAGGTGGACCGACGATCTGGTGAAGGTCGCGGGAAGCCGCTGGATGCGGGCAGCGCAGGACCGATCATCGTGGAGATCCTTGGGGGAGGCCTATGCCCAACAGTGGGCGTCGTACGGCTGATGATGATGAATAGTGGGTGGAAGATATAAGTGTGCCTGGGTGTAATAAAAAGGGTTATCGTTGGTATCCAAAAACAAAGATAAAAGATGCATTGTGTATGTTATCCGTGAAATAAGAAGGTTAAACGAAGGAAAATCTATACAGCGCCATTTGTATTGTTTTTGAGGATCGTAGCCTGGAAACTCTCTCATTTTCGTTATCAAAACCCCTCTTTCAATTTATTTCAATCCGGGTAAAACAGAAACCACATTTTTTAACTCTTTCTTAGAAAACGTACTCAAGCAAAAATGAGCTTTTTAATATCCGCTCAGCGTCAAAAACTGAAATGTGTCATTTACTTCACACAGATAATGGTTATATTTCAAAGGATAAATAAATAAGTATTCCATTTTATTTTAAGAAAATGAAGAACAGTCGTTTCAGATTCTAAAATACAGGTTATCCTAGTTTAGGCTCCAGCCTCTACAATACCTGTATTGTGTAACAACATTGTTATATTATTAAGTACCAATGTAAGTTTTGTGGAGGTAATAAAGTTTATTTACTTACTATTTATTTACTTAGGTGGCTCATTTAGAATTTACGGAAGATTAATAAATTAAATAACTTTAATATCTATTTCGTAGATGGACGTAGTAGCGCAGTTTGTAGAACGCTTGCCTCTCATTTTGAGGTCGCAGGTTCGAATCCGGCACCGGTACTAATGATAGCCGAATTTGATTTCGAATTAATGTTTGAATCAGAAATTATTATCACGTGCTCAGCGGTAAAGGAAAACATCGCGAGGAAACCCAATGCATTTTCGGAGGTAAGTATGTGACCTAACCTCTATCGGGCTGGTTTTCCGTTCGCAGGTTGGAAGGTCAGACAGGCAGTCGCTTCCGTAAAAAACCAGACCTGTCAAATTTTCACGTTAGTTAAGCGGACCCTGTCAGAAAGGAGATAACGCTAGGGGGATGATGATCTATTTCATTGGTAAACAAGAACCATTATCGGGTGAGAAAGTCTCGGTTGTCCACACAAATAGAGGACTCCGAGGTAGGTATGACATTCCATTAGTGCCTAAAGGTTAGGTTAAGTTATTGATTACAACTTGAAGTATTCAATTAGGTACGTAAAAAATTGTCTCCTTCTTTTGTGTGACTTGTCACCTCATCAACCCTGGGTCAGGATTTTTATTGATCCGCCATAGGCCCCTGACTAATGTAACGACTACATACTCAAGTAAACAGTAGCGCGGACAGCCTGTACGTGCCCTCCGAAGCACGGAATCAAAAAATAGTAGTAGTAGTAGGAAAATAAATGGTGGAAATTATACATACACAGAACTTCATTCCTCAAACAATTTCTATATACTTAAACTAACGCCCGTAATCCCTTATGGGGTGGACAGAACCACAAGTAATCAAAGACAACTCGCAGTCACTGTTGATGTCTTAAGGTGAATATAACGAACCTTGTGGTGATAATGGACAAACAATTTCTAGCTTTAATATGTTCTCCGTACACGCCACGAATCGACCATTTTATTTTGTAATGTCTACGTTCCAGAAAGTTCTGCAATCTAATTTCCCCAGCCTAATCTCAAAGCCAAACAAAACATGTTGTTTACCTACATCAACACCTGTTAACGCAAATCTTATTTGCAGCTTCCTGAAACTTCGTGATGTGTGTACGCCAATAAAAAAATATCCAAAATTTTCTTTTTTTTAACTTATAATTTTATTAGAACATTTACAAAAAGTAAACGGCATTTTTATTAATCATTACATAATATAAAACAAAGTCGCTTTTTCTGACCCTATATCTCTATGTACGCTTAAATCTTTAAAACTGCGCAACGGATTTTCATGCGGTTTTTTTAAATAGATGGAGTGATTCAAGAGGAAGGTTTAAATGTATAATAACATCTATTTAATGGAAATAGTGATAGTGTGAGGAGCTCGGTGGCGCAGCGGTAAACGCGCTCGGTCTGCGATTGTTGAAGTTAAGCAACTTTCGCAAAGGCCGGTCATAGGATGGGTGACTACAAAAAAAAGTTTTCACCTCGAGCTCCTCCGTGCTTCGGAAGGCACGTTAAGCCGTTGGTCCCGGCTGCATTAGCAGTCGTTAATAACCATCAATCCGCACTGGGCCCGCGTGATGGTTTAAGGTCCGATCTCCCTATCCATCCATAGGGAAGGCCCGTGCCCCAGCAGTGGGGACGTTAATGGGCTGATGATGATGAATGGAAATAGTGGAGAAATACTGTTATTTTTGAGGCTTTTAATGTGATGTCGTAAATAATTTCATTTATTCCTCAAGTTTGCACCTGAGCGAAGCCGGGGCGGGTCGCTAGTTTATAATAATAATAATAAAATTAATTATCTAAAGAAAAAGAACCCCCATGTAAAATATGACTCCCTAGCATGTGTAGTTTCTGACATGATTAATCAGTGAAGTGGTAAGTATTTCGCTTTTATATATATTATGCATATTATATAGAAGAAGATTATGAAGATTGATTACGTCTAAAAACGTTCACACGCGAACTCTAAACGAGTAGGTACTTACATATACAATACGGAGAAAGTTGTATAACTACTTAACTTATACACATTTTTCTTCTATTCCGTGTTATACCCCCATATGTATCATTATCTCAAATTAGGTTCGATTCCCGAACAATAATGGATAAGACTATCTGTGGCACTTTCGAACAAACTAATATGTATTAGGTACCAGTTCGCCCAAGGGAGAAGGAAAATGGTGTATTTGATTATTGGCCGTAACCTGAATAATGAACGGTCTCGGTGGTCCAGTAGTAGAGCGTCAGGCTCACGATCCGGAAGTCCCGGGTTCGAATCCCGGTGGGGAAATACCATAAAAATCACTTTATGATCCCTAGTTTGGTTAGGACATTACAGGCTGATCACTTGATTGTCCGAAAGTCAGATGATCCGTGCTTCGGAAGGGACGTTAAGCCGTTGGTCCCAGTTACTACTTACTGATGTAAGTAAGTAGTCGTTACATGAGTCATATCAGGGGCCTTTGGCGGCTCAATAGTAACCCTGACACCAGAAAAGCTAACCCACACGAGAGAAGAAGAAACTTATTAACAGAACATAACTTTAGATATTTAAATAAAAAGCGACATCGCCTTCTTTTTTTTACTTTTGATGGGTTTGCTCTTGGCCCTAGATTTGCCCGAAGGCCTCTGAGCCTCGCTCAGAAGGTGGTTCTGTTTGTGTTGGTGGTTGTTTGTCATTATGTTTCTTATCTGTACACTAAGTACTTATTATCAATTTGCAAACTCTATGGAATCCAGCTGGCGTAGGTTTCCATAGGCTTCGCACAGTATGCAATCTGCATTATGCGAGCTTGTTGTAAGAGCGACGAACATGAAGCTCTGTCTCCACCCGTCAATTATTGTGTGACTGACATGTTGACACAAATACATCGTCGCCTTGTCAGCTGACGATGGAAGATCCATCATTATATTTATCCTCTTCGCACCTATGCAAGACCTTCCATCGTATATTTACCGAGAAAGCTTTACTGTGTATTTTTATACTCATCGAATGCGTTCGTGTACCTATATTGTATATGTGGTATATGTTGTATATATATAGTATAATAATATAATAATAAAATAATAAGTGCTATAATATTTCACACAAGCAACAATACTTATTTCAAGAATGAATGTGCACTTTTATAATTTTACTGGCTGAATTGTCGAAAAATAATCTATGACCGCCTTTTAATAAAAATAAACAAACATGTATTTACTTTTAATTTATTTAAATGGCAATTTAAATTTTATTTTCTTGAATACTTGCTAGTTATGTTATATGTGTCTAAGTTACCGCCTTGGGCACATGTCTGTATGGTAACTTATAGTTGTAATTATTAGATAAATAAATAAATATTTTATTTTGTACATAAACAATATGTTAGTAGTAATACTAATTTTAATGTTTTTTTTTTAATTATCAATCAATCAATAATACTTTAGTGCACAACGACATATACACACATTTTTTTTATATAATTATTTTCAGTTTCATACTTTTGCGATGGAATATTGTACTTGATATCAACTCAGAATCATGGTCTGAATCATCCCTCAAAGTTTTCGTTGCGATGTCACTAACACCCTGTGTGTTGCATTGGGCAGACATTCTCATCAAACGGACGGGGCTCAGCGAAATTATACCTAGACGGAAATTGCCTGTAGGTTAGCTTTGCTACATTTTCTTTCTGAGACTTTTTGGGAGAGGTGAGGTGTACGTACAGCACGCATCTAATCAAAGTTTCTGTAACGTATACCAAAACAAAACCGTCACACAATTAATTAAACATGAACCGATCTTTCATATACTTCGGCCGAGGATAAGGCGTGCGCTTGCTCCCGTTTATAATTTCTTTGAGGGATTTGTTTGAGGGTATTATATACCCCATATCGGACAAGCCATAACGGATGAGCTCGGTGGCGCAGCGGTAAACGCGCTCGGTCTTCGATTGTTGAAGTTAAGCAACATTCGCAAAAGCCGGTCATAGGATGGGTGACCACAAAAAAAAAGTTTTCATCTCGAGCTCCTCCGTGCTTCGGAAGGCGCGTTAAGCCGTTGGTCCCGGCTGCATTAGCAGTCGTTAATAACCGTCAATCCGCACTGGGCCCGCGTGATGGTTTAAGGCCTGATCTCCCTATCCATCCATAGGGAAGGCCCGTGCCCCAGCAATGGGGACGTTAATGGCCTGGTGATGATGATATACCCCATATAACACACGCCACCACTCTGAACTCTCGAATCCGGGGCGTTTAGTTTCGTGGTCAAGGGGTGTTGTCTATTGTCTAACCAGTACACCACAGATTTCATTACACAGCTGAACTGCCAGACTACTTTATAAACACGGTGTCAGTTATGAACTCCATAAAACTCCTTAGTTTACGACGGGCGCCATATTCTGGTAAAATCATGAGGATGTTTCCACCATATTCATGTCTGGCTCGCTGCCATTAACGTGAGTGTCGTAACATTTCAAACGTAAATAGAAACACGTGTTTTAAAGCTGCAAGTATCTGAATGGCCAAAGGTAATGTGGTATGAAGATCTGTTTATCATTTCGCAAGGACGTACTCTGTAATCTGCTTTTACAAAGTTAGTTTATAGGTAGTTGCATTTGGCATAATAAAATAAGTAGTTATGTTCTCTCTAACGTGATAGACTGCTCTTTGGGGGGTTTTTGCTTTTTGAGGGTTGATGGGGTTGATAATCCACCTCACAACCCACACGATAGAAGAAGAAGACTGCTCTTTCCCGCTTTGCTGAAATAAGTCGATGCGTTTGGCTGTCTCAATATTATTTCGCTGCTGACTACATAACGGCTTTTAAAAAATACAACGGATGTAATTTTTGTTAACAAAACCAGACAAAAGACAAGCTAAGCTTCTCAATTTCTATCTTCAAATCGAGGTTTTTTGAAGAAAATTACATCAGAATGTGATTTTGTGAGGAGCTTGGTGGCGCAGCGGTTAACGCGCTCGGTCTGCGATTGTTGAAGTAAAGCAACTTTCGCAAAGGCCGGTCATAGGATGGGTGACCATAAAAAAAGTTTTCAATTCGAGCTCCTCCGTACTTAGGAAGGCCCCGGCTGCATTAGCAGTCGTTAATAACCATCAATCCGCACTGGGCCCGCGTGATGGTTTAAGGCCCGATCTCCCTATCCATCCATAGGGAAGGCCCGTGCCCCAGCAGTGGGGACGTTAATGGGCTGGTGATGATGTGATTTTCCAAAAAGACGCTTGCTTGGTTTTCACAATAAGACGACGCGACGTGAGGTACCATCTACTCTATCCTGTTAGATAATTAATAAGCAAAAAATCCCCATCTGATTTTTGTTATTTGTCATTAGGTTTCTTATCGGTACACCAAGTAATTATTATCAACTTAAGTAATAAATAAATATTTGTTTACTAATAATTAATAATCTAAGTGAATAAGCTTTAGTTAATTACTCAACAAACTTTCCTAAAATATTAGTTAATTTAGTTATTTATACCGTGGGAAAGTGGAAACTTCCATCGCTAGACAGTAGCCAAGTTAACACAACTTACAAAATTTATCTTTTTATTTAGTAACTGGTTATCAATTTTACCACCCTATCTTGTTCTTAGGGCCGTATCTCACTAGGACACCGTGGTTGCGCCACAGGTTGGAAATTAGGGATTCGGTTGCGGTTCGGTTGAGGGAACCTTATACAACTGCATACATTTAGTTAGCACAACCATGGTGGCTTGATGATTTCGTGGCTGACTTTAAACTGACGTATCTGCACTTTTTTGCTAAAATAATTTGTCTTATGGACAATTGTAAAATGTGCAAAAAAGATTCGCCAAAAACTTTATATATTTACGTCAGTTAGCAACGGCGACGACGACAGCGACCATTTGTGTATTATGTAGGTATATATTATATTTATATGAAAGCGTCCAAAATACAGGGTGGCCCAGAAGTTCACGTTCAAAATGAAAAAATAGATAGAGGGACTCATTAACTACCAGAAACACCCCCATGTATGTTCAGCAATTTTTACGGTTTAGAAGATATGACCCATTTTGTACCTTTTTCTAGATTTTCTACCTTACTTCAGAAATCATCATTTTGTCGCTATCTCTTTCTTAATAATTATTTTATTTAACTTCATAATTATGCCTAAGGATATGTAGCACTAGGTAAAAAATGAAAGCAGACAAATCAAAGATAAAAAAAAAGTTATTGGAAATCAAAGTGAGAATTTGACCAAAATTGTTACAGTTGTTAAAACTTCGCCGAACAATAATAAACACATGAGATTGTCATGGACCCTGAAAGTATTTCTTAAAACTGCTCCATTTGATAGGCTTTTAGAAACATTCAAAAAAAGTACCCTTAATACGGGCAAAAAGCTAAGTAATTTGCCCTCAAAGATTGCAAGACAGACAGATTTGAAGGAAAATTTGACATTCTCATACAATGTAGCTCCTACTTTCTAACGTTGTTAAAGGTCTCAAAGACACATTTTCAATTAAAAGTAAATAAAAATCACGCTTATAATCGCTAAGAGGGTAGACATAGCAACAATCCGAAGACAGAACAAAGTGATTCATATTATTGGATACTATGAATCACCAACAGTGTCCCTGAACGTGAACTTCTGGGCCACCCTGTATACACTAGAAAAAAACACTTTACATATTCTTTCATTGGTTAAAACCTTTCTACTACAGACGTGACTTAAAATACAAACTCGTATCTAGACAACAATAACAGTTTGTTGGTAAAACATTCATAACATTTGAATATTGTTATGAAAATGTATTCAGCGTGCGGCGTTTTAATATAACAACTTTATTACATTTTTTTATATATGAAACTGCGTAGGTAGATAAATATATACCACGTATAAGAAAGTAATTTTTAGTAGTAACAAATGTCTCACTCTATTTTATTAAGAGTCTATAAAACCTAAAATTGTTCTTTAGAAACATTTTTATTAGATACTTACCTAGTCCGTAAGCGGATTTTTCTTTAATACGTATAAAAAAATAAGTTCTATTCAGGTTTGTCAGGTTTTTGGGTTGCATCCGATTGCTGAAATAAATATTTAGATTTATAATAAGTAATAACCAACATACATACATATACTCACTACTATTTCCCACCGGGATAAGCAGAATCATTTCATTTGCAGAGACTGTGGAATTCCATTTGATTCGATCCGATCCGATCTGACATACTTCTCTTGCTTCCTCCACTCCACATTTTAACAATCGTTTCAAACACGCACGCCGGTTCAGAGTAGATCGTACTAAACCTTATCTAAGGACATCTCCAATAGTAACTATGTGGTATGAAATAGAAATTTTATGGATGACTACTTTTTCTCGCCGAATGCCAGGTGATAACTGGGTACACAACACTATTCCTGAGAAATGCATTTTCGGAGGTATAATGACCTAACCTGTATTGGGCTGGTTTTCCCTTCGCGAGTCGGAACGTCAGACAGGCAGCCGTTTCTGTAAAAAACCGGACCTGTCAAATCGTCAGCTTAGGTAAGCGGATCCTGTGAAAAACGGGATAATGCTAGGGGAAAGTTGAACAAATAGTACCTAGCTGTACCTACGTAGAAAGTCACCAAATTATCGAAACAGGGAAGATCAACTGGTGCAATAGACAACACTGAACACTGTGATGAACACTGTCTGACTCAGAATCAGGAATCAGGATTTTGATCAGGTTGTCTGGAAGAAATTGCTGTTTAGCAATAAGGCCGCCGATTGTACTTCTGCTGTTACTTTGGAATTGTCCTTTATGTTGTGTTCATGTGCAATGAAACGTACTGTATATCTTCGACCTTTCTTCACCAAATCAATTCTCTATTTGTTACAGATATACGCTGACGAAGTTGAAGACCCGATGATGTCTAGCAGAAGTTCCACCTCCAAGAAGGACGACACCTCTTTGGAGAAGCTGGAAGACCTGACGGTTCTTGAAGACGACATTGACCTTCCTGATGATGAAGACATGTATGATGAAGATGACGACATCGAGAGTGGGGACTGGTATCTCGATTATGACAAGAGGAGGCCTAAGGTTGGTTGTTATACCTAAAACGTCCGCGTGTGTTTTGAATACCGTGCGCGTCAAGTTTTTTTCCATCCCCTTTTTCATCCCCTTAAAGGGTGATTTCCGGGATTAAAAATATCTTTTGTCCTTACCGGGGTTTCAAACAATATCCATACAAAATTTCAGCTCAATCGCTTCAGCGGTTTAAGCATGATAATGTTAGAGATAAGGTATTGATAGATGGCTTTAACACAAGATAAAGTAAACAATAAATTATATTGGCTCATTTATCAAGTGACTTATACAAATTACGGCTGTGGGTTATCTTCTGCTAAATTAGGAAATTTAATTAAAGCTAAGGCAAAGTCTAAAGAGAAGGTACGATTTTGATATTAATATCCTTTGAGTAAGTACTTACACTTCGTTGAACCACTTATTATTTATGCCGTTTCATGTTCCGTCGGATGTAAGTACTGTGAGATCCTGGTGTAATGAATTATGTAGGTACATAACATTACCCAGATTAAGTACTGTCTTGGAAGCCGGGTGAATGCTCGGGTGGGGGGAACCTACAGTTTTATTTCTTTTTATGGATAGACAGTCTCATTCCCGAGAAATGCCTTTTTCGAAGATATGTGGTAAGTAATATGTTAAGTATTGCAGAAGAAGCATGAAAGTAGGATTAATGCCGTAGAAATAATGTCTTTGCGTAGCATCTGCGGTGTTGAGTGATAGAGTGAGAAACAGTGTGATAAGACAGAGATGTGGTGTAAAAGACGATATAGTGACTAAGATTGAGAAGGGAATGTTAGTTTGGTTTGGATACTTAGATCGGATGACGGATAATAGAATTGCGAAAGCGGTATATAAAGCGAAATTTGATGGTAGGGCTGGCAGAGGAAGACCTGGAATGACCAATTTGGAGATGTCCGTCGCCCGGAGGAGCAACGAGGTTATGTCGGACTCTTACCGACTAAAACCCTCCGATGGCCCTCTGCTATGCACGTCAGGGAGCTCCGGGATCTCTGTCGAACGCACCGGTGCTCCCCTCGTACTTGCTTTCATCCTAGTTTTACAGCAATGCGAGGCCATGTCGCATTGCCGTCTCTCCCGGAGATCGTGTGTCGAGTGTTTGGGCCCTCGCCCTTACCACCTACGATCCCCAATGTCCCCTTTCAGTCGCCATTTACGACAGGCAGGGGGCCCTATTCTTAAATCTAACCGAACCTAATCTAACCTAACTCGATTTTCAACATCCTTACCAAATTATCTCTTGCAGGACGGTACCACGAACATGGTGCGACTGAAGCCGGAAGACTTCTCGGAGGCGGTGCTGACCTTGGAGAAGGAGAAACATGGCCTGCACAACACCATCTCTGAGCTGAAGCGGCTGCTTAACGAGAACCCGGAGAACCCTAACATTGGTAAGTTAGACACAAATATTCTTTATTAGGCACAAATAACACAAGGAACAAATAAAAATGTGAGTTTAAAATACTTAAGTTTAAAAACTAAAACCCACCTACGAAAAAATCACGCTCTAAAAAGTATGAAACAAGAAAATAGGTATATTTCTCTGAAATTCTTCCGAATAGTGATGTTAAGTAGATAGATAAGCAAACTCTTAGGGCAGATTGGGCAACGTTAAGGTTACTGGAGGGTTAAAAATGCCACATCAAAGCAATTCATCTATAAAAGCAATATTGCTATTTGACATTTGTGTGCATTGAGCACTTACTTTTATATGCTTTTTTAGATGAATTGCTTCGATGTGGTCTTTTTATCCCCCTTGGACTTTCTAATCTAGTAATATCTCTAAGTAGCGGTCCGGCTGCGACTTTGTCCGCGTGGAGTTCAAATCTTATGCGTCTAACTTAAAAAAATACTATATTTTAGTTCTCATTTGCGTTATTTAAAAAACCTATGTACGAAATTCCATGATTCTAACTTTAAAAATGACAAAGTACCATACAATCTTTCTATCCCCTTCCCTTAGAGGTTGAATTTCGCAAAATCCCATCTTGAGCACCTACGTCCTAAAAGCAAAATTCTAGAGAGTTCTAGAGAGACTCTTAGCAGTTGTAGTTCCTGAGATTTCACGATGAGTGAGTTAATCAGTTAGTGAGTGAGTGTCTTTTTGCTTTTACATATTATTATACCTATATAGTAAAGAGTAGAGCATCGTCAGCCAGTAGTAGGAATTGATTAAAATTCTGACTATCTAATCACTGTACAAAGTATTTATTTCAAACCCATCTAATTAGTCTGAGTTCTTGAAAATGTATAACAATGTTTCCAATTACGAAAACAACGATCTTATTTGATGTAATACTAATTTCGAAGATTGTTTTCCTCGAACAAGCCTGAGTTGGAAAGTTTTTGAAGAAACTTGAGATTGTTACGAGTTTTCGTTATTTCATTCTTATTTATTATAATAAAAGGTATTTGCCTTTCAATCATGGAACTGTTTATTCGTCTTATTATTATTTTAATCAACATAATTCATTACACATCAATGCAAACGCAAAACGCCAACGTTTACCATTGATTTACCACTACCGTAGATACAGCGCTTGATACAAAAACGCGACGAAAACTTGGCGCTTGTTTAGCTATACATTGGTACACAGCGGTATATACATTATACATACTTATAATAAAATCGTGTCAAATTAAGAAAGTACGCATCGTGTTATTATTACGTATATTAGCGCGTGGTGCTTCGTAACTAAAATGAAGATTTTGGTGGGTTTTACTGCGAAAATTGCGTTTCTAAAAGTAGTAATACATGCGAATGCGAGTCGTTGAGCGTTGTGCTCACAATTCGGAGGTCACGGCTTCGAATCCCGGTGGGGATAAATCACAAAAATCCCTTTGTGATCCCTAGTTTGGTTGACATTGCAGGCTGATCACTGATTACTGATACTCGTGATATATTACTTCACCCCCCTCCCCTTTATGATATTTCGTGATTTTTTCATGGACCCCTCCCCCCACTCGAGCCTCGCATGATTAATGGACGGCCCCTTTCTACGCTATATCTGCATCCCACTGCTGGTCACAGGCCTCGATCAACCGAAGGGGGTTTTAGCATACTCCACCACGCTGCGACGGCCTGGTGAAGGTGTTTGCGTAGTAACCAGAATAAACCCTGAAAATCATAATTCTAAAGTTCGTTATTTAGTAGTGAAAACTCGACTAGGTAAAGTACGCGTCGTGAACATTATATAAGTACAATAACTACGTGCATGCTACCGTAATGCTCTTTATTAGTGAAACGTTATTAGAACTAGCGAGCTAGTCGTAATTAACATTTACAGCCTTTCGCATTTGAGTTATATTTCTACATGATGGAACTTTTTTTTGACGTGACTTATTGTAGATTTGGCGCAGATTGCGTTAACTACTTGCCCGGAACATGATGGAACAATTACTCATATAATGGAACTGATTTCTGTACACACCATCTAATTTTATTTTAAGTTATCCCTGTCATTTTCTTATCCGCTGAAAACGAAAGGGACGGGTAATCGACAAGCATAAAATTTATGGAACACACGTCAATTTCAGGCAGAAATTTAAAAAGCCCTTCCAAAAATTTACATTGTCCAATATCCCGGCAGAATTCAGTTGACAGCACACGTCAAATGGGTTGCACACTGTTGCACAGGAGCGATGCCTATTATATTTACCCGGGTTACTCATTCATTTTAAAATTAACAGTTGTAAGTCACCACTCGCTTTCCTATGCGGCGGATATGAAAATGACAGGTACAACTGAAAATAAAATTAAGATGTGCCTGCAGGAATCGGCGCCATTATTTACTTGCGGACCAACAAAAACGAATGGGGTTGATATGACTCTACTTAATTACTTATTCGGTTTTTAACCGACTTCATCGTAATAGCTTGGCTAAGCTACACTGAAAAAGAAAACGATTTCGTTCTTTTTTCAAATAAGCTTAGTAAGTATAAGTAAAAAAAAGTCTTGACGAACAGACGGACGAACAACAAATTGATCCTATAAGGGTTTCGTTTTTCCTTTTGAGGTTCGAACGGAACCCTAAGAATGAATTCGATCCTACAATCTCGAACTCAACACGTGTTCCTCACAACACTCGCTCAGCTGCTGAGGGGAGGCCCGTGAGTGGGAAGTGTTGTATGGGTTGTTAATTAACATTAGCCGATCCATTAACTTAATAACCATTAGAGTAGCACCTAGGTCGGCACGTGCCTTTGACAGCCACTATAGTCTAGTGGTTAGAGCGTTCGGCTCATGATCTTGAGGTCCGGGTTCGATTCTCGATTTTGTCGAAATCATTCTGTGACACCGTGCTTTGGTTAGGACCTAGGATGATTCTATGCTTCGAACGTGTCGGCTATTATTTACTTATGTAATTAGGTATGTGGTCGTTACTTAAGCTTGCGTCATATGTTTTTGACAATGTCTCCATCGGGTTTGAACCTGGACTACCAGATGGTGAGCGGAAAGCTCTTACAATTATTTATGCTATGAAGGGATTTAATGACAACACATTCATAACGCTTGCCTCTCACTTTGAAGTCGCAGGTTCGAATCCAGCACAGGCCTAAACCAATGATTGTCGAATTTGTTTTTTGAAAACATTGTGAGGAAACCCACTTTCCCGAGAAATGCATTTTCGGAGGTATGTGACCTAACCTGTATTGGGCTGGTTTTCCATTCGCGGGTTAAAAGGCCAGACAGGCAGTCGCTTCTGTAAAAAACTGGACCTGTCAAATGTTCAGGTTAGGTAAGCGGACCCTGTGAAAAACGGGATAACGCTAGGGAGATGATGACAACACATTACGTACATATATGAACTCAAGCCACAATTCATCAAAGACATCTTGCAGTCACTGTTGATGAGAGGACATTATAAAATATGGTGACAAGGGAACCCATAACATTAGTCCATCATGTCCGAACTGACGCAATCTTCTGTCGGATTTTACAACATGCCCGGGAAAACAAGCAGATGAATGTGGGCTATTTTTTTATTTACTTCTAGAACAGCAAATAAACTTAACAAAATAAAGTAACCATAGCCATATTCTCCAGGTCTACCAGCCTTAGCCACGTCGGAGTCTCCAGACAACACGAGGAGCAAGCGCAGCGTGTTCCCAGATTCGAGCCCCGAGACTGTCGACCAGTATGCTGCTCCCAAATCCGTCTCCAAGACTGACGAGAGGTAAGAACGTTGCTGTATTTTGTTGGCATTCCTGTACCTGGCTCGTCAACACACCACCACACGTCCGCTTCGTACGACGGTCAGACATAGACTGCCTCAGTGACGTATGTGCTCGAGACAAGTTTCAGTCTACCCTCACCACACCCCGGACACTTCATACATAAAACCTCGTTTTATGCAGACACTCACTACACATTGACATTATCGTACACGCGTATCAGTGTGTGTCTGACGCCCATACGATTGAAGACTAAAGTAAGACCGAGGGGGTGAGGTAAACCTAGCTTAGCCGCTAGTAGGGAGCGGAGCGTTGTCGTCATATATATTTTTTTACCTTTGACGGGTTTGCTCTTGGCCCTAGACTTGCCCGAAGGCATTGACGAGGCCTAAGATGGAGCGAGATCGCCCAGAAGGTGCCTGTTCACTCTGGCCTTGAAAGCACCCGGGTTATATGCATTCGGAAATACAGAAGACGGCAGAGAATAACACTCCTTATCCATATGTAGGTATTATTCCTTATTCTATGCCCTCACAATAAATCCAAGCCCAATATCCTACAATTGTTCTTCCCTTTTTGCTGGACAAAGGCCTCCGTCCATTTTCCGCGACTGTAACTTCAGAGCTTCCTCCAGCTAGACTTGCATAAAAGTATCTAATTCGACGCGCTATCTCCGCCTATTTATAATTAGAGCATCAGCACAGTCATTTATTTATTTTTAGGGTTTACATAGAACAGATTAAAGAGAAGTTGAGCGTCGAGTCAAAATGAAAGAATTGGCCTTTGATAGACAAGAATGGAGAATGCTACACCGACAGGAGCGTGGCTCTTAAGTTAATGTTGATGATTCATTTGTATCGGCGATGATTTCATATCACGTGATGTTTCATTTCATTTGTATTGTAGGTTCGGGGGTCCGAACAGTGGGGCCATATCACAAAAATCACTTCGTAATCCGTTAGGATATTGCAGGCTGATCACCCGTTTGTCAGAAAGTACTAGGGCTCGTCAAGCAGTCGGTTACAATTTACTTAAGTAAGTATGTAGTCGTTATATGAGCCATGTCAGGGGCATGTGGCGACTTAATAGTAGTCTTGTCAATAGTACCTAGTGTTGTCATTAAAAGCCTATTTGGCGATTTTTTAAATTGCTGCCTAAAATTGACTTGTTTTCCATAAATTTTATGCCTGTCGATTACCCGTCCCTTTCCTTTTCGGCGGATAAGAAAATAACTGGTATAACTTAGAATAAAGTTAGATAGTGTACACTAGAATCAGTACCATTGTGTTTCTACTATAAAATCTAATGAACAACAAAAAATAGGTACTATAGCTATGGTGCTTAGAACTTCTCATGAGGTAACAGGAGATCTGCGGTCACATACCATGAGGTAGGGGATCCGGTTACTGACGGATATTTCAAAACACGTGGCGTGGCGATATGTATGTTAACACATTATTTTCTGGAGTATTTGTGCTATTTAATTATAGACATATGTCATGTGCTAGCCCAGTTGATTGATGGTCGCAGGTTCGAATCGAGCACAGGCCTGAACCAATAATTGTCGAATTTCTTTTCGAATTCATGTTTGGATCATAAATGATTATCACGTGCTCAGCGGTGACGGAAAACATCGTGAGGAAACCCACATTCCGAGAAATGCATTTTCGGAGGTATGTGACCTAACCTGTATTGGACTGATTTTCCCTTCGCGGGTTAGAAGGTCAGACAGGCAGTCGCTTCTGTAAAAAACCGGACCTGTCAAATCTTCAGGTTAGGTAAGCGGACCCTGTGAGAAATTGGATACTGCTAGGGAAATTATGATTATAGACACATGTTAATATTTCTAATAATCATTAAATCAAATCGGAAGCCTTCGTTCGGCTTGAAAACCTGGTTGCCTACTAGGCCAAAAATCTACAATCAGCAGTCGATAAAGGGAAGCCTTTTGCCCAGCAGTGAGACTTACATTGGCTAAGGGCTATATCTCACTATGACACCGTTAAGGTGGCGCAACTACACACATACTTACTAGCATTTTGCGGCACCATGGCGTCCTTGTAAGATAATATCCTACAGCTGGGCAAAGGCTTTTCCTCGTAGTGTGGCAGAGCCCTAATTGATTGTTTGTGTTTTCAATTTATTCTGAAAATGGAACGTAAATAACATTTTATGCTCAAACCGTTATTGAGGTTAACAAAATCACGAGGCAACACGTGACGCGTCACGTATCAAAGCTTCTGCATGAACGCTCTTATACCTCGACATTTGTTTAAATTGAATACACGTGGTCTTCTAAATTCAAAATCTGTGTAGATATTTCACTGATCACACATTGGTGTGACAACCTGGTGTGACCACGAGTCCGGAGGGGTCGTAGCGTAGGTTACTCCCGAGTACCAAGTAGAGTGATACTCGGAGATTTCTTTTTTTTTTGACGTGACTTATTGTAGATTTGCCTAAAGATTGCCTGGAAGAGATTGCTACCTTAGCAATAAGGCCGCCTGTCGTACTACCAATTTATTTATAATACTAATGTATTTTTAATGTGATTTAAGTGCAATAAAGAGTGTTTGTATTGTATTGTACATTTGCCGCAGACATTTGGCATTAACTACTTGGCCGGACAAATGGGGAGCGCTGAAGGCTCTGACCCGGTACAACGTTTAAGACAACCTGGTCTAAGGGTGTCCAGTTGGGCGCGAAGGAGAAATTATAGACGGAAGTTAGATAGATAGATAAAAACTACATACTGCTTTTCCCATTTTCTTTAGAGATAATAGCAATTTATTAGCGTCTTTCGAGCTAAATATCTAGGTCTAGTCTCGTTGAATACTACTGGGAATATTAAACCTAGCTTATCTAGACTTAAGTAGGTTTTTAAGCTTCCCCAGTAGGTTTGTTAAGCAAGCATTATCTTCTTATCTCTCCAGTAAGTAATTACTTTTCCAATATCAAGTAAATAAAAGCAGTAAATGCTGCAAGTTGGTTTTTGAACTTTCATTCCGTCATTCCGCAATCCTCTCTTCTCTATCTCTCACCCCTCGCTTTCTCTTTCACACACGCTATGCTATATGTGCATGTATTAGGTATTCTATGAACAATAAATATTGACATAAAGATAAAAAAATAAACATGCCTTTATCTGTGGTAGATCACACGTAACCAGATTACAGCGAGTCAGTTTTAAATTCGTTCAGCATGTGCGATTTGCATAAGTTAATGCGTTCAGTGTCCCAGTTTTCAGATATACTGCCCGATATTGTGGTGTACACAATTCTAAAGCCATGCGTACGAATAATGATGGAATTTTCAGAATATTTTCATACAGCGCAGGTTTTAAAATTGACATGAAACAGAAATAACATAGTAATCATATAATGACTAAGGGTGGTATTAATAAACCAATCTCAACTTTGAGACTGCTTTGAAGATCGTGTCAATGTGACAGTTCTTATATAAAAACAGGGACTTGAGCATGGTCTTAAGGGCAGTCTCAGATGAAATTAGTTTATTAATACCACCCTAAGATTGAGAAGGGAATGTTAGGTTGGTTTGGACTCGTAGAGCGGATGAAGGATAATAGAATTACGAAAGCGGTATATAAAGCGAATGTTGATGGTAGGGCTGGCAGAGGAAGACCTAGAAGGATTTACATTGACCAAATTGGAGATGTCCTTAGAAAAGGTTTAGTACGATCTACTCTGAACCAGCGTGCGTGCATAAAGCGATTGATGAATGTGGAGGAAGCAAGAGAATTAGTGTGTCAGGATCGAAGCAAATGGAATTCTATAGTCTCTGCTTACCCCGGTGGGAAATAGGCGTGAGGTTATGTATGTATGTATGTATGTATGAAACAGAAATTATAAAAAAGGTGCGTGTGAAAAAGGTTACTACAAGGATTGTGAGTTTGAAGATAGGAATTCTGGGGGTAAACCTCTGGGAACCAATATTAGGCCGCTAAATTATTAAAGAAGGTACATATGTTTAGGCAATGTGTCGAGGTTTTACTTGCAGCTACTTTTCCTTCGCTATACAGGTTGAACAGTAGTTCTAGGCGGATGAGACGTGCGACAGTATAAAAATTGACGATTGATTGTTAGCCATACCTTATTCACCATGTTTGACGCAAATAAAGTTTCTATTCTATTCTATTCTAGCAAATCTTGTGAGGTGGGTTGTGAGGTAGAATACCCACCTCATCAGCCCTGGTGTCAGGGTTATTATTGAGCAGCCAAAGGCCCCTGAATGGACTCGTGTAACGACTACACACTTACATTAGTAAGTAGTAGCCGGGACCAACGGCTTAACGTGCCTTCCGAAGCACGGATCATCTTGCTTTCGGACAATCAGACGATCAGCCTAAAATGTCCTAACCAAACTAGGGATCACAAAGTGATTTTTGTGACCACCGGGATTCGAACCCGGGGCCTCCGGATCGTGAACCCAACACTCAACCACTGGACCGCGGAGGCCGTTAGCAAATGATGTTATTTAGTTTGAGTTTGAAACAGATTCGATGTAAAATTCCACTTGATATTTACTCAGAATCACAAACCGAATCATCCCCCTTGGTATTACGATGCCACTAACACCCTCTAATCGTATAATCACGACTATATATCAATATATCCCTATCAGAAATATAGTCGAAATTTTATTGATTATTGTTAAATTCCCGATAGGGACGTTGTCGAAATCACTTTGTGAGACTGTCCTTTGTTTGGTAAGGTTTTTTCAGGCTTGAATCACCTGATTGTCTGAAAAAGTAAGATGATTCCGTGCTTCGGAGGGCACGTTAGGCCGTTGGTCCCGGATATTAGCCGTAAAAACACCTCCACCAACTTGTAACGGAGCAGCGTGGTGGAGTATGCTCCATACCTTCTCCAGTTGATGATGGGGAGGCCTGTGCCCAGCAGTGGGACGTGTATAGGCTATTTATGTTATGTATGTAGAATGAACACATTTAGTAGGTACTTATATCTTATTTTAGACAGGAAGATAAGAAAACATCTGACATAACTTTACTATTCAACGCTCATGGCGCCGCATTCTAATGTACCTAGTCTAAAATTGTACGCAGTATTCTTTAAATACATACTAATTTATGTACAAAACATTCCAAGATCATTCTTATTGTATTTCCGAGCACATACGTCAACATGGTAGTGTGTAAACACAGTAACATTTGGCGGTACAGTAGCTAAATGGGACATTAAACTGGACCCAACTAGGCACCCTCAGGCCTGTTGTCTTAAACGTTGTACCGGGTGAGAGCCCTCAGCGCTCCCCATTTGTCCGGCCAAGTAGTTAATGCCATCTGCGGCAAATATACAATAAGTCACGTCCAAAAAAAAAACATTAAACTGGCCAAAATTTATTTAGTAAGACAAAATAAGACAACAGAGGGGTTAAAGAGGCCACATTAAAGCAATTCACCTAAAAAAGCATTATTGCAATTTGACATTAATGCACACAGATGGCAAATAGCAATATTGCTTTTATAGATAAATTTTTTTGACTGCCTTTTTTAACCCGAAGGCATGCTCGCTCAGGCATGTGGGCCTGAGCGTAATTTTAGCTTCGCTTTAGGTATATTCTGCCGTATTACTATGAAGAGCTATGGCTCTCCAAAGTAATTTCGTGTTTTGACGTTTAGTAAAAAGTAACTGATTTGACTAGTTGGAAACTAGCCTATTTGGCTAAGGCCCTGAGGCCTCAAACATGCGTACTTACTAAAGTAATGGTAGCCAAGACCAACGGGATAAGGTGCCATCCGAAGCATGGAAAAGCAGTACATATTGTTAATTTTGAAAACTAGCGAACTATAAAGTACTTAAACAATAGTTTGACAGTCCGTATTGCTTTGAAAGGGGTATTTGTACCTGCTATATTAATCCTTTTGAAACAGTTACCCTCGTCAAAAATTATTACAACCTGTGGTAAGTTGTTATGTGGTTATTGCGTTTCCGTTTGCGCGGTATAAGCTAGCTTGTTTGCAGCGGTTTTGTCCGCTATTTTATTACACTCCAGGGGGGTTAAAATGGTCATATTGAAGCAATTCATCTAAGAAAGCAATGTTGCAATTTGACAGTTGTTTGCAATGCGCACTTACTTTTATATGCGCAAATGTGAAATTGAAATATTGCTTTCTTATTTAAACCCCCACGAATACTAAGTACTAAATTCCAGGGTACTTTTTGTCAGCTCGGTAATACGAATACTCTATATTTTTTTGTAGAATAACTTACAATGTATGCCATATATTGTAAAATATTGCGTGTATATACTTAACGAAAGTAGGTAAACTTTGAATACTTGTTTGTAAGGAAGAAACGTTTGAAGAAAACTTCTCAAACTTATAACAAGGGCGATGTCTGCAGTACCAGGATAAAGTACGAAAGACCAAGTTACTTGTCCTTTATAAATATACTTAAATAGCGACCCGCCCCGGCTTCGCTCGGGTGCAATGCTGAGGAAAAATGAAATTATTTAATAAAATAACAGTATTTCTCCACTATTTAATGGATGTTATTATACATATAAACCTCTTGAATCACTCACCAAAATCCGTTGCGTAGTTTTAAAGATTTAAGCATACATAGGCACAGAAAAAGCGACTTTGTTTTATACTATGTAGTGATGTATAAGGTGGGTTTTAGCTGAAACGATAACACATAAACATGACCGGAAACGTGGAATCAACTAAACACTCCAGGGGGGTTAAAAAGGCCACATTCAAGCAATTCATCTAAAAAACAATATTGCTATTTGACATTTGCTCGCATTGCGCACTTACTGTTATATGCGCAAATGTCAAATTGCAACATCGCTTTCTTAGATGAATAGCTTCGATGTGGCCATTTTAAACCCCCTGGTCTTCTGGAAGAAATTTATACTAGAAATCGCTGAACCGTTTGTTTGTCTTCTGTTAGTCTAATTTATTTTTATATTCTGTTCTGTGTACAATAAACTTTTAAATAAGTAAATAAATACTTGCTTTCGAATTGGTTCACACTAGTGAAACATTAATATATCTAGTTATCTATTTTAATGATGATCACTAAGGCGATTCTCACACTGCCCCGCATGATGCATCGTAGCGCGTGGATGCGTGTTCTTTCGTTGCTTGTAAGTATACCCGTTTGTATAGAAAACAGTCTTACAGTCTAACACACAGAAAATGCATCCGCATGAACGCGCGTATGTTATGTTAAGAGAGGAATATGAAAAGTCCATGTGCGAACAAATATTCACTGTAGCGGTAAATTGCCATAAAAGTTTAGTTAGGGAAAAATATCGTTTTTCCTTAGTAATTTCCTTTCATTTTCTTTTATCTTTTGACAAGAATTCTAATGCAATAGCCCTGCGTTTGCTCTCAGTCAACAAGGACGCCATTGTTTGTTTTATTTTTTAAATATTTCCCTCTTGAGAAATTGATCGAATATAATTTGCATTAAAGCTCTTGATAGAAAATGATAGGTAAAATTGGTTAATATCGTCATTTTTAAGATATTTTAATATTGTTTCATTTCAAAACTTAGAGTAAAATAATGCACAACATAACATGAACACACTTTTGTCTCTTTCCTTCATTTTCAAGATAGTTTTAAGTTCGGGGATACAGGCATAATTTATTTATTTATTATATATAAATAAATAAATAAATAAATAGATACAGGCATAATATTGATAATATAATGCTATGTAATATTATGTGTTATTTTTACGTGACTACCTATTGTGACTTAGTCGCCATCGGCTTAAAAGGTCAGATTGGCAGTCGCTTCTGTAAAAAACCGGACCTGTCCAATCTACAGATTAGGTAAGCGGACTCTTTGGAAACGGGATAACGATTGGGAGATGATGATGAGTCACTTGGTTCCGAGGGGTTATCGGAGATATTTTTACACAAAAGGACTCGGCAACATTGTAAAGGTATTTTCATTACAGACATGCATCTTTTATATTTGTTTTAATTAAGTATAAATGATGACCCTTGTTATTATACCCAGGCACAACACATTCACCCATTATTATTCTGATCAAAATAAAGAGAAGGAATATAGGTAGCAACATATTCATGTCTGATCCAAATATCAAGCAACAATAGGCTAGTTTCCAACTAGTCAAATCAGTTACTTTTTACTAAACGTCAAAACACGAAATTATAATTTGTATGAAAAAGCACTCTGTGACGTCATAGAAACACGTGACAAAATGTCGGACTTATTATTACGTTTTTCTTGATTAAAATTCATAAATAAGTTTAATAGAAAAAAGAAAATGTTTTTCGTTAGTTTTAGATGTGTCTTTATTTAGTAATCAGAATTTCATAATTTATCTTGAACCTAGTACACGACCCAATTATTTTGATAATACATATATTATCAAAATAATTGTTGCTTGATATTGCAGAGGCATACCTCTGCATTATATTTTTGAATAATTATGTAAGTACCCGAGCTGTGAGAAAATAGGTAGTTATCACGTTAAATCTGTACAACACCATCTATATTAATTAAAGCACATAATAACGGGTTCGGGCCATCTATATTTTTTTGGAGAACGTAGCCTGGAAAGTTCCTCATTCGTGACGGGCGCCTGTAGGAGAGAGAGCGCACAGACTGACTCTTCCTCGCACTTACGCGTTGAGATTGACATTGAGATTTTTGTATGGCGAGACCAGGGTGTGCTAAACTTTCACAACTTTAACTTTTTTTTTCTTTCTTTTTTTTATTTTTGGTCGTTTGTGTTGACAGGAGGAAGACGAAGAAATTCGCGCCGCCAGAGCCTTCCAGCAAGGTGGCCCTGCACTCCGTCATCAGGACTGTTAGGAGTGATGAGGAGGTAAATAATTGTTTTTTTAATACTTACTTATTTTATTACCCGTTCGGTTGACTTAGCGGAGGCCTGTGCCTAGTAGTGGGATGTATGTGGGCTGTTTATGTTAACAAGACAGTAAAATAAACTGTAGATAACACAGACAACTCTAAAACAAATTACCGGTTACCTAGATCAATGATAAATTGCATAGGTAACTCTATTTTTGGCGCCTCAATCATAACCCTGACACCAGTTTTGATAAGGCTGATATTCCACCTCACAACCCACACGATAAGAAGAAGACTCTATTTATAACTTTGCCACAAGCAGTAGTGGCGCGGTGCAGCGCAGCGCTCGCGGTCAAACTATAGTCTTTCAGAGCAATATTCCCTTATGTTAACGCAATCCTTCAAACCTTCAAATCGAGCGTACTCCCATCTGAAAGGTCGGCAACTTGTGCCTCCCCCCACCCCTTGGGGTCGCGGGTGTCTATGGGCGTCAGTAATTGCTTACCGTCAGACGGCCCGCCTGCTCGAATGCCACTTATTTTATATAAAAAAAAAAAAATAAACAAATGACTCCGATCAATGGAAACTTGCGCGCAACCAAGTGGGGTGTTCTGTATACAACTGCGGTGGCAAAATCGTGGTGGAGCCCTTACAGGTGATCAGCGCATGGCCCATATGGAGAGACTCTCTACTCCATCATGTTGAAGTAAAGAGTTGTACTCTACAATAATTTAGTCGGACTTTCTACAGATACTTGCCGTGAAGGCAAGCAGATAGCTGTTTTTTTGTCACTGTTTATCCAGCAGAAATAGTGCAATATGTTGTATTCTAAGTAACCCGTCCAGTAGTTTAAGATGTCAATGTGTGTGATTCCTGAGGCAATGAACAATATTTTGGTGTTCAGGGGGTACGGCGACCGTTCGTAGCAGCACACTTCCACGGCAACACGTCTCACCTCAGTACTGAAACCCACGAGCATTACAAGGGTAAGTTGTAACACAAATTAGCAATAAAAAGTCGAGTAATTACCTACTAAGTATACATCATCTTGCCTCTTCTGTCCTCAATAACTCTCAATATTTGCTTCTTTTCCCTTACTCTTACTAGCACTCCCTCAATAGTACCTAACCCTTTCAGTCCAACTTATTATTTCTATCCTCCTCCAACATCGCATTTCAAAGGCCTCGAGTCTCTCTCTGTCTTTCTGTGTCAGTGTCCAAGTTTCACATCTATAGAGGGGTTTTCTGAATGCTTTAATAAGACACGACGAATTTATTAAAAACATTATAGAAGGGAAGCAACGATCGTATTATATAACTTTCTACATCATTCATTGCTTCTTTCACCCCGCAACCGCAACGTAAATATACCTGAGCAATGAAAAATAAGCAATTATCACGTTAAATCTGTACAACACCATTTAAATTATTTTTAGGGAATATTTATTACTTTATTTATTTACGATCAGTCTCCGTGGTTTGAGAGTTAGGCTCACGATCTGGAGGTCCCGGTTCGATTTCCGATGGAGACATTGTCGAAATCACTTTGTGAGACTGTCCTTTGTTTGGTAAGGACTTTTCACGCTTGAATCACCTGATTGTTTGAAAAATTAATATGATTCCATGCTTCGAAGAGCACGTTAAGCCGTTGGTCCCGGCTATTAGCCCCTCCACCAACCCGCAGTGGAGCAGCGTGGTGGAGTATGCCCCGTACGGTCACGAGCATTAATACGTATACACTTTGATACCATGTCACATTAACTTTTTTGACAAATTGAACTGTAAGTCTCACTAAATGTCAAATATGTTAGTGCGACAGAGTCCTAAAGTGGGTACATTATCTTGCTCATGACTGTACTGTACGGTTGCTGTTTATGATAATGAGTATTTACGGTTTCTTTTGTTTTATTGCAGGTAACGGCCTTTTGAAGGTGGCCCACGGCGCTCCTCACGACGTGTGGTACCCCTCCCCCTGGACCATCGCCTCCCCGCACCCCCGCCCCACCCTCACAAGGAACGGGCACGTCCACGTCCACCACACTGGAGTCTATCTGGTCTACGTTCAGGTAACATATTTTTCCTAAAAATAGGTATTATACAAATTAAGTTTGACCTTTGCAGAAAGGTCTTAAGGCCCAAAGAGGGTCACTTTACATGCATTAGTATTACTTCTAGAAATTATGGATGATTACAATTTTCTAAAGCCAAAAAAAATTAAAATAATATTTTTTTTAATAATTTTCTGTTAGTTTTTAGGAAAGTTACAAAATAGTAAAAAAATCTTAAAAGTTGCGAAAATATAACACCAATAAACACTTGCAGCCAAAAATAAAATTCATTTCCGACGTTTGCCGTTTTCCAATTTCTTTAAACATCCGGGTTTAAATCGACATCCGTTTCCGAGAAGATTTTAAATCTTTAACCGATATCAATTTCACGAGTTCTTGTAAAGAGAGGGAAAGCGTTCGTTCGCATTTTAAAAACATTTCAAGAGTTTCTCAGGAATTATTGTTTTGTTTCCCTTTGATCCTGTTTTCATTGGCTCTGTGGGAATTGAAAAAGGTGTAAGTAATTCGAGTTAAAACCAAATGCAGACAGAAAATATCTTTCCGTTTACCGACGTGATTTTATGATGAATATTATATAAGTAAATAGAAAAATAGGTACTTACTAGTTACACCTACTATAAGCGTACGAAGTTCAGCGTAATATCTTCAAACGCTTTCGTTAGCCTAGCCACTGTTAGAGTATCTCCAAAGTTGCATACTACGTAGGTATACTTGCACAACAATCAAAATAAACACAAAATATTCAAAGAGTCTTTTGAAAAGATCTTCTTTAGCGATAAGGCCGCCTTTGCCCACTCTTGTTCATGGTTTTGTCTTTAAAAAATCTGGAAATCTTTGTGCACACTACTTCGTTTATATCAAATTGAAGATGTTCTTAGAAAAGATTCGTGTATGAAACGATTGATGAATGTGGAGGAAGCAAGATAAATGTATCAGGATCGAAGCAAATGGAATTCCATAGTTTCTTCTTACCCTGGTGGGAAATAGGCGTGAGTTTATGTATATATGTATACAAGCCTGCCCTCAATCAACCGGAGGGGATATGAAGCATTATCCACCACGCTGCTCCACTGCGGGTGTTTACGGCTAATGGCCGGGCCCAACAGCTCAACATATGTATGAATATAACAAACTTAATATCTTCAACAGATCTACTACCTGGACTCGCACGACGTGATCTCCTGGGTACTCCACAGGACGAACCCAGACCTGGATGGTCGTGAAACACTTCTCCAATGCGCCCAATCCGCTCACTCCCCAGAGCCTATGGACAAACCCAACTCTTGCTTCTCAGCCGCTGCTCTTTTCCTCAAAGCTGGTGACAGACTGGCTGTCAGGAATACTGGAGGGGATAGACATTCTCTCATGCAACCTGAGAAGAGCTTCATCGGTCTGGTGAAACTAGCTGATGCGGAAGACCCTGATGAATATTAATTGTGCTCGTACCTTTTAGGTTAGGTTCTTAGTATTGTGGGTTAAAGTGTCTACAGACTTTCGAATAAAGTTGGTGTGTGCGATGTCACAGCCCGGACACTGCGTAACAAAGAAATGTTCTTACCCTGCGATTTAGAATAAAGTGAGACCTAGCGGGGGTGAGGTAAATCTAGCGAAGCGCTGATACGAATTTGCGCGGGGGGACAGTGTCCCTTCTATACGTATTATTGTTCATTCTATGGAGGTGTTAAGAAATTGTAACATTTATTATATGAAATCACCAAAGTCTATCCATATACGTAATACAATGTTTTTGTTCGAAAGTGTGTAGATGACTTATTTCCTATTTTAGCAGATTTTGAGCGTGGATCATTAACTAACAAAAAGTAAAACAGTTAAGTAACTGATTTATACAGTTAACAATTAAATTAACAAGTAATTTGATTTATCACTGTTTTGAAAGCATTAAGTAAATAACAGTACACTTTATGCAATTTACTCAAGTTCCATCGATCAAAATCTGTTGGAATTACTCCGTTTTAAAATTAAATTCTTAAAAGATCGGTGTTATATTTAAGAAAAGTTAATTTAAGATATCTGGGACTTGAACGCCTCCCACCATAAAGTCGCAATGAAGCCTGTAAGTACATAAATAGGAATTTAAATAATTAACGTGAAATGAAAATAGTTTTTTTACTAATTATTATATAATTTAAGCTTTCGACAAGGGCAGTCGCTCTTTTTGACAACTTATAAAATGTGCGATTAATCGAAATTCCTTTCTTTTTTTAATTCATAATTTAATTTCATTTGACAGAAAAATATGCAAACGTAATTGCTTATTGATTCTCTGTGAATAAAGAACTCAATACGTAAGATACACAAAAAATATTTTTACATCAAAAAAGAAAACAGACGGACAGACGGACGGACAACAAAATGATCATATAAGCGTTCCGTTTTTCCTTTTGAGGCTCAGAATCCTAAAAATACATTATTTTTCTTTTTTTGCCCTTAAAAAATGTAATTTGATCAAAAAATCTTTAGATTTAACTTGCCTTGGTGGAAATAAATATTTTGATAGTGATATTCTTGTTAATACTATTTAGTCAACAAGTGCCATTTTGACGGTTTTAGGTAGAATGTACTAATTAATGTAATAAAAACTAAACATAGGTACGCAAATACAGATACAGACAAAGAATTTGATTCCTTTGCAACGATTTTATTGAATGTATATTTCTAAATATAAAGGACAAAAAAAGTCACTGTAGCGACATTCGAGAGATTTTTCCAGTTTTAAGTATGTTGTTATTGTTCAATGAATCCGACGCTTAAAAAATAAGTATAATGGAATAAAAAAAAACTCTTATCGCGTTTTTATTTTAACTAAACGTCAGATTCTTTTTAAGGGGCTTAATTCCTTTACGCTTGTTAAAACGTTTTCAGAATAATACTCATCATAACGAATTATTCGTCTTCATTTTATTTTAAATCAATGTTATTGGATATTGGCCTAACGTGTTCTATTAAAAACTTTAAATAACCGGAATTTTATTTAAAAAAATGTGCTCTAAAAAGAACCTTGTCATGTTCGGATTTTAAAATAGATCTGTCAAGCCAATGATATTACTTTGTAAGTACCTACTAACGACAAAAATTATGTCAAATGTAATTGTAATTTATTATTAGGTGTAAAGATGTAAGATTATACATTATCTGTAACAATTATTGTCGATATTGATGTTTTGTATTTTGTAATTACAAATAAATAATCATAAATCATGACTAGTATTTTTTGCAGCTTGCAAGACAGTACATAGATAGCTATCTAGTTTTTTTTAAGCTGATTTTTTGAGCGTCGCAAAGACGTGCAGAACACGGGAATTGCCCCAGAGGAGGGCATAGAAGATGTGTCTGTCCCCCCTGGGGCCGGGTAATGGTCTTGTATGAAAGCAAAACCAAAGGCTGGGTAATTATAGGTAATTCGCAAGTATATTAACATAATAATCAAGTTACGGTACTTATTAAGTACATGAGTTAATAGCTTTCAGAATCAGTGTGTTAAACACGATATTGGATTCCTACTGTAGCTATTCAATTTTAATTAACAGCATCTCGTATTTGCGGATAAATTAATTTACACCCGATTTCAACCTTATTTTGATAGGTAATAAATAATTGACTCATAATACTCGCTTATGATTTACATGAGCATTACATCAATAACGAATGGTATCAGAATATAATAGGCTGTCAGGGGCCTTTAGCGGCTCAATAGTAACCCTGACACCAGGGTTGATAAAGTTGGTAATCCACCTCACAACGCACACGATAGAAAAAGAAGATTTCCTTCACAAAATTCAACACTTATACAAGTATCCGCGCTCTTATTGGCTGCTTTTTTAGATGAATTGCTTCAATGTGGCCTTTTTACCCCCCCACCCCCCAGTTACATAAATACTACCCTTCAGAATCACACTCAAAGTATCGGCCTCTGCCGCGGTTACTGTGGGTAGACTGAGGTTGATCCCATAATAATTTGCGTAGAGCATTAGACCCTCGGTACCTACTACTAAAACGGGTAACTTCGAGTCGAGCAGTGTAACAACTCAGCTAATATTTTTTTTTTGTGGTGTACTTACATAATATGAATGCCGGGGCGGAAGGCAAGAGGGAAACCACTGCCCTATATTTCCCTAAAAAGTAGCATGGAGAATGCTACACCGACAAGAGCGTGGCTCTTAAATTAGTGATAATCATCATCTTCCTAGCATTATCCCGTTATTTCACAGATTTGACAGGTACGGTTTTTTACAGAAGCGACTGCCTGTCTGACCTTCCAACCTGCGAAGGGAAAACCAGCCCAATGCAGGTTAGGTCACATACTTCCTAAAATGCATTTCTCGGGAACGTTGGGTTTCTTACGATGTTTTCCTTCACCGCTGAGCACGTGATAATAATTTATGATCCGAACATGAATTCTAAAACAAATTCGACAATTATTGGTTTAGGCATGTGCTGGTTTCGAACCGGCGACCTCAAAGTGAGAGGCAAACGTTCTACCAACTGGGCTACCTCTGCTGCTCTTAAATTAGTGATGACTTACATAATAGAATAGCAAGACGTCTTGACCACAAAACCAGAGTTTCGAAGTTCGATTCCTGCTCTCAATTTTGATCTGTTTTCAGTATTAATATGATCTTTATAAACATGCCTGTTAATGCACTTCTTTACGAGACACGTTATTGTACTTTCTAAGATGTAACACCCACTTGCAGCGCCCTCGAAGTTCAACCTATTTTCCCGGGAAAGCTCTTACAGCGAGTGTTATGTCTTTGTCTATGCACTTAGGCGACAACAATATAGCTTTAAAAAAGAGAAATAAAGTACCTTTTACACGAGCCAGTAAAAGCAGCTTCCAAACTGTTCATATACGAGCAATAATCTTGCGGTTATTAGGGAACTTCTCGACGTAACGGACCCTTAAGTTAGATCATTCGTTTGTAAGGGTTGCTCAGTTAAACTTACTTACGTTATTATATCTACGTATTATATTATGATATTGTAGTAGAGATCTAGTGATGCAAGTAGTTTTTCTAATCTTCACTATTATCTATTCAGTATTAAATATTTTATTGATAAATATAATGAGCGACTTTCCTTACCTTTAGATAGGTCCTTTATAAAAATAACTATTAAATAAGTGATCTATTTAGATGAAAGGGTTCAACATCAAATTGGAAAAGAGAAACCTAAAGTTACTCGAGTTGCACAAAATATTTAAGGGTAACGTTTGACGTAGGAACAGAAACAGAACACCCAAAATTCTCATAATAACTTTAATTACGAAACGTCGACGAGTTTTCCCCAAAAACTAATAAGTCAGTCCGTTATGATCTGAAAATGTTAATTTGAATATCTTTATTGAAGTTATTAGAATAAAAAATTGTAACCAACAGGATATTTCTATCTGTGTTGATGTCTTCTTACATAAAAGCTCTCAAATATATCCCAATTGGGTAAGTTAGAGATACATCCATTGCAAGATAAACTGATGATGATGATGTGATCCAACCGATTTCGGCTACGGCGACTGCTTCAATTCCGACGTTCATGGGCTTGCATGTGGCTTATATAGACAATCTTGTATAATTGATCGCCGCAGGCGGTCGGGCTTTCAATTCATCGCGCTTGGCGTCAAGCTCTAAGCGCCGTTGATGTTTGAATATCTTTATTGAAGTTATTAGAATAAAAAAAAATTAACCAACAGGACATTTCTATCTACATTGATGTCTTCTTACATAAGCTCTCAAATATACCCCAATTGGGGTAGTCAGAGGTAAATCCATTGCAAGAAAAACTAAGTACTCACGCGTCACCGAACTTTCTGTTAGACCAATGATAGCAATGTCGCCGTCTATAATGGTCGAGCCAACTGTCTTCTTACAAATTATTTTTATATTATTATTATTTTTAAATGTTCTTAAATTTTAAAAGTTTACACTACGATAGAGGGAAAACCCAAGTGCAGGGTCCGTTATTAACCGTTATAAGGTAAATGAATCATTTTTACTTTTTTTTAATATGATAAATTAAAGCCAATAGGAGTTTAACTAAGTACTCCTATAGACCCAAAAACCGGATTAATGGGCATCTCTGCAGGCATAGCACGCTAACGGTCAAAGTAGAGCGAGTAAATATTAAAGCGCGGTTGTCAAATTTGACAGACGAGTTAAGGTTCCTCGTTCACGCATCGACTTGCTTGCGACTTGAATATGAAAAGTGTGTCACACAAACGATGATAAAAACTATAAATTTTCTCATTTCACATGAAAATAGATATGTGTTTTTTCTTTTTCTCGCCTCTTCTATAAGCAATATAAAATAATAAGACATTTCCTTTGGCGTGCAACATCTTGAAAAAATCGCGGATGCCCCGGTAGTCGCTTGTACCAAGGACCTTATTCTATCGCTGGGCCTGCTGGTGCCAACAAGCCGCTTCATAACTCGAAAGTTTATGAGGACTTTTGGGTGGGGGGTGGGGGCTTAGGTTTCATCATTCATCGTCATCACCTTTCATCATTTCATTATTCATCATCAAGAAAAAACTACATAAGACATGGCTGTATGGGCATAGTTCCCTTTGCCTTGCCCTTCGGGGAAAACCAAAACAAAAAAACAAAAAACTAGGCCTGCTGATATAAACAAGACGCCGAAATCACTGGAAATTAGGTTACTTATTATAATAAACAAATACCTCTGTTAATGTCATTCTGATTCAAAGGTATTATATTAACAAAAGCATTTAAATTAATATAATACAAAGGAGACTAACGGTATTTGGCAGACGTCTCAGATGGAATAGATGCGCCACTGCCTACTTGCCCTATTATAGAAATTTTATTGAGGGTAATATAAAAGCATTTTCCCCTCGTTATTAGGTCGTCAGTGAACCGAGAAAAGCGGGTTAACCCGTCCAAGGGCGGGGATCATTTACAAAGTAGGTTTTTACAGGGAGTTGGGTAATAAATGACTGAAGTGTCACCTTTTTTATCTATATATTTACGCACACAGAATACCCATAGAAATAACTGCACAGGGTTACCGATTACAGGATTATTGCGACTCTATTCTCTAATTCACTTTACTTCGATTGCCAGGAAAGGTTGTTTTTCACGCGAATCTATGTTTGTAGATTTCTTCCTTCCCTAGAAGCGTTTTGTTTTCACAAATTCGAAATGGCGGCTATAAAAAACAAAATGGCGGAAGAGATAAAAAAATACACTTCACATTGAGTGGTAATTGGTAATCATTGGATAGGTCAAACAGCCTCCGTGGTCTAGTGGTTAGAGCGTCAGGCTCACGATCTGGAGGTCCGGGTTCGATTCCCGATGGGGACATGGTCGAAATCACTTTGTGAGACTGTCCTTTGTTTGGTAAGGACTTTTCAGGCTTGAATCACCTGATTGTCTGAAAAAGTAAGATGATTCCGTGCTTCGGAGGGCACGTTAAGCTGTTGGTCCCGGCTATTAGCCGTAAAAACACCTTCACCAACCCGCAGTGGAGCAGCGTGGTGGAGTATGCTGCATATCCCCTCCGGTTGATTGTGGGGAGGCCTGTGCCCAGCAGTGGGACGTAGCTAGGCTGTTTATATACATTAACAGCCTATATCCATACGGATAGGTCAAAATGTTTCCTAGACTATTTTCCAGTCAGAACCTGAAAAAAACGTTTTTTTTTAGACACAGGAATGAGAAGATGGCTCCGCCACCATGTTGCGTGCTCTAACGAAAACTTGGAGCGCAGTGACGGAGATGCGCTAACGCAAGTAATAATAGGTATAATGATAGTATGCAGTACGATAGTTATTTTTTCGTCGTGTCTTGTCTTGTTAAACAAGTATTACCGAAACCTTTATTAGAAAAGACCCGTATTGTTAGGCGTTTAGCACTTACACCATCGCTTCTCCCACGTTCCAAATCAATATCAAAACAATAGGGTTGCAGAGCAGATTGAGAAAGATAATTATTTATTATTAAAATTAAACCAACGGCTTAACGTGCCCTTCGAAGCACGGAATCAATCCCCCCAATCCGGTTATTGCGGGGAGATCTGTGCCCAGCAGTGGGACGTATATAAGCTGTTTATTGTATGTGTGTTTAAAATTAAACAGTTTCAAAAACACGTTTAGCTGATAAGAAAAAATAATACGCTGGCATTGTGTTACGCTGCTACGCAAAATCAATGCAACGTCTGCTACGGCGTAGCATGTTCAATCGAATTTACATTTCGCATATGCGTCCCATTACTTTCACTTACTACTTTTACCATTAGGTAATGTACATTTTATCAGATGAACGAGTACATTTTGTTTTTCATGTTACTTATACCTAAAAAATATATTACTTAGTTGTAAATTAATACACGCAGGCGCCTTGTTAAAGTGAGCTAAGGTCACTACAGAATGGTCTCCGAGTAGAGACCGACGCAGACGTAGCAGACTGAGGAGGAGATGGCGCTGCCACTTGGATGCTTTCCTGGAAGGCTGGCCGGAGGAAGCACTGGAGAGAGAGAGAGAGAGAGTCCAGCAGGGCTAGCATGCGCAACGTGATAAAATTATCGATCTATTCAATAAATTTTGTCGAAATCGATAAGTTTGTTTTTCCATGCGTGCCAGGTGATTTTGTTCGTATTTTGACAGAACGACATGACTAATATGGGTTCACATATTATCACCAATCGACGAAACGACATAGTTATATCGTTAGAATCGATAAAATTACCGTGACAATTTTTTATCACGTTGCGCATATTAGCTCTACTGGAAGAAATGGAGGAAGGCCTTTGCCCAGCAAGTACACCTCAGGCTAGATAAGATAAGAACATAAATAAATAAATATTTTATTACAGATACTTACGATAAGTTTACGCCGGCTACACAAGTTGTTTTTTTGATATGATTCTCTTAATAATACTCTCTAATAATAATAATAAAAAAGTTTATTTAGGTAAAACCTACGACACACACAAACATTCTCTTTTCTCTTGCCTGTACGCTCTCGAGTACTAATATTCACACATTTTGAAACCATGTCACATTAACCTTTTTGACAAATTAAACCGTAAGTCTCATTGAATGACAAATATGATAGTGCGACAGGGTTCTAAAGTGGGTACATGATATTGCTCATGACTGTAAAGTTTGTTGCTCACAAATAATAATAAAAAATGAGTAGCATTGTCAACCCTACAGCACATTAATAGAGGCGGCAGCGCGCGGCAAACGACCGGGAGACAATGGAATGCCTGCGTGCAGGAATGGATGGATGGAAATCCTCATCCGCTGTAAGTATAGATATACTTATCTATACACTTATATAAGTAATCCTTACGCTGCATGTATTTAAATATTTAGTACCATCTGTAAATGATTACCTTCGACCGTAGTAACTGGACATTTTTCTAAAGTTGTTTTTAGACAAAAATGTAAAGCTTTTTACTTGAATGGGCTTGTGTCAGCAATTTATATGAGAAACGTGGTAGCCAAGTTGGAAGTACTTACACTTAACTCTAACAGTGTGGTCGCAAGTTCGAATCCAGTACACGCCAATTAATTTCGAATTCATGTTTGGGTCATTATTGACTACCACGCGCTCAGCGGTCAATTAAAACATCGTAAAGAAACCCATATTCCCGAGAAATACGTTTCAAAGACATAACATGACATGACATGACAACACACACATACAGACATGTATAACTTGTTTTGGGCTGGTTTCCCCGTTGCAGGTCGCTAATATATACATCTGCATTCCTAAAATGATAAATGTTTCTTTTTTCTTTGAAGGTCAGGGGGTTAAAAAAGGTCACCTAAAAAGCAAATATTCAACTTCAACTTTATGGTTTACGGCCGGACCTGTCAAATCTTCAGGTTAGGTAGGCTTTTTGGCGGGAAACGGGAACGGGACAGTTGCTTTCTTCATTGAATAATCTAAATAATTAATACGAAGTGGTGTTTTGTGGTTAATGATCGCATTAAGTTAGTCGGAAGACATTCGCGAGTGTTATTATATCGGAGTATTCAATAAACAAAGTGTATCTGCCTATTTTCGCTTCGTGCCAGGAAGCCGCTTCATAACTCGAAAGTTTATGCGGACTTTTGAGTTAATTCGTTTGGGGTTCGGAGTAGGAGTCTACTCCGAGGGTGGGGGCTTAGGTTTCATCCTCATCACCTTTCATCATTTCATTAATCATCAAGAAAAAAATACGTAAGACATGGCTGTATGGGCATAGTTCCCTTTGCCTTACCCTTCGGGGAAAACCAAAACAACAAAAAAAGGTTTATGGCCGAACCTGTCAAATCTTCAGGTTAGGTAAGCGGAGCCTGTGGAAAACGGTATGATGTTAGGGGGATGATTTCCTTAAGTAAATATTTTATTAAGACACGTTTACCCGACTCTTACCCGCTTTAGTATTATGTTTTAGTAAGGAAGTTTGTCTAGCAACAGGTGGTAACTAGACCTTGTATGCGTTTCGGTGTGGTTTAAATAATACTGTTCGAGACTGACACCTGTGTATTTCTTGGTAAAAACGGAGATCTTAGCTCGTGGTTCAATTGGATTACACGTGTCTGAGTAATTTACCTTTTTTATTATTTATGCAACTATATACAAAAACACTCGTTTATAAGTTTTTTTTTTCTCCTGTAGGGCTAACATGCGCAACGTGATAACCCCGATACCGACCCCGCCGGCGTGGTCGACGATTTCCCTCATTCAGCGCTTATCGCTATCGACCCACTAGGGTCGATTAATTCTTTCAAATATTTTTCCTCTCAGACGACGCCCTGAGCCGAGGTTCGCGCCCAACTGGGCATCCTCAGGCTTGTTGTCTTAAACGTTGTACCGGGTGAGAGCCTTCAGCGCTCCCCATTTGTCCGGCCAAGTAGTTAATGCCTTCTGCAGCAAATCTACATTAAGTCACGTCAAAAAAAAGCAACGTGATAAAATTTTGTCACGATATTATTATGTCGTATTGTCGATTGGTGCTAATATGTGAACCCAAATATATTCTATATGCGCCAGGAATAAAACATAAGTTTAAAAAACTTAACAATAAATAATTACATACCCGACTAGGGAAAAATTGCGCTTTAAAAATTAATATGAAACAAGAAAATATTATTCCAAAATTCATCCTATTTCTTCGGACAGATTGGGAAACGACCACGGCTATCTCCAAAAATTCTGATAAATGGCTTAGAAGTTAGAAGGGAACAGACGTACAGAGCAGTGAAACCCTTCTTTTTGGTTCGCCGCAATCGGGTAAAAAGAAAATAAAACGATCAAAAATTTTGTAAAGGGAACGGACAAGTACCCACTTAGATACTAATAAATCATTAAAGGAGTTCCGAAGGGACGAAACGAAGGGACCAAGTAAACTTAATTTGTCACAGTGGAGTTTTCATTAGAGTGGAGTTTTCATTAGAGTGGAGTTTTCATTAGAGCGTACTCCGTACGAGCCTCCGTGGTCCAGTGGTTGAGCCTTAGCTCACGATCCGGAGGTCCCGGGTTGGAATCCCGGTGGGGAAATGTCACAAAAGTCACTTTGTGATCCCTAGTTTGGTTAGGACATTACAGACTGATCACCTGATTGTCCGAAGGTAAGAGGACCCGTGCTTCTTAAGGCACGTTAAGCCGTTGGTCCCGGTTACTTCTATGATGTAAGTAAGTAGTCGTTACATGAGTCTGTCAGGGGCCTTTCAATAGTAACCCTGACACCAGGATTGATGAGGTTGGTAATCCACCTCACAACCCACACGAAAGAAGAAGAAGAGGATTAGAGCGTACTAAAGACTTAATTTCTACCATCTGGCGCTTATCGCTATCGGCGCACTGGGGTCGATTAATTCTTTCAGTTATAGTCCTCTCAAAAGACGCCTTGAACCGAGGTTCGCGCACCTTCAGGCCTATTGTCTTGACTATTTCACTGGTTGAGAGCCCTCAGCACTCCCCATTTGTCCGGCTAAATAGTTAATGCCGTTTGCTGTAAATCTACAACAAGTCACGTCAAAAAAAAAGGGTATAGACGAAGGGTTCACATACACGCGTGTTTGAAGGCACACACAACACCAGGGCGTAGCGAAGTTCTCTCTCTCTCTCTCTATTTAAGAGCTGCGCTCTTGTCGGTGGAGTAATCGCCATTCCTCTCTTCTTCCCGCCAAAACCTTCACCTCCCGATACGACACGACCTGCACCTTCTCTTTTATTTGTTTCATAGCGAAGTTCTATCTTTGTTTATTTCAAAATAAAAGAATAATAATTAGTATACCAGTTTAGGTTGTATGGTAAATATAAAACTACAAGATTTTTAAGACAAAGACAAAATCCAAATGTAAATTTCCTTTGTATTTTAAAGCAATAAAGAGTATACAAACAAATCATAATCTTCATTTGCCTATATATTAAAATACATAAATAGTCGTTACATGAGTCAGGGGCCTTTGGCGGCTCAATAGTTACCCTGTCACCGGGGTTATTGAGGTACTCCACCTCACAACCCACATGATAGAAGAAGGTTAAAATACATAATTCAACTAGAATTAAACAATGACTTCGGTCTAAAAGTTACATCTCAGTGAAAAAGTATTTTGAAAGAGGTAAATAGCTAAACAAGTAATAGATAATACTAATATAATTAATATTGACGTACTAACAAGTAACGTGTTATATACCATATAGAGTATACTACACGAATACAACCCCTTTGCATTGCAATGACTGAGTGCTTCATTTCTGAAACGATTTAATCGCTTCCAAAGCGATTCAAGCTCGCATCGAATACAAATTAAAAACTAACAGAGGGGCAATAAAATAGAGAGGTTTAACATTGTACCTACTACGGTTTAACTTGCGAAAATAAAAGTAAAATTGTGGTATGTAGCCTAGGCGAGAGCAAGCGGCCGCCCGCGCCCCGTATATCGATCGGGCAGTTATATAACCCCTCACCGCAACCTCACCCCCTATAACACCTACCACACTTGTACCTATCATTCTTAAACTGGATATACTACTTTCAGCTCAAATTATTTCGCAACACTACTGAAAGACCAGCTTAATTTGATCTGTGACATGTCTCAATTTCGCGCTCGCATCCCCGAAGCAAATTTTTCATAGAGCGGCGACGGGGGTGAGGTGAAGCCAGTGGGGGGTGGAAAGGGTCTTCGTAGAGTGGTTCTAGTTTGGTTTCTACAGTTCTGCGCAGGAAGAAGTGCGCATCCAACCCAAGTTTCAACCATCCAGTTGTTATTGCGACTCTCGACTACTCTAACGTGCTGAAAGTTGAGAACTGCAGTGTTTTGTTGTGTTATCTCGGGATAAATGTTTTAAGGTAAGTCTGGCATTACAAATCTAATGTTTATTTTTTTTATTTCAGCTATTTTTTCCATGGATTCTTTATTTAAATAATGTAGAGGTCATTAAGAACGCATTGACATTTTTAAAAACCTAATCGTTCTCAAAAAGAGGTCGTTAGACTTCGAGTAAGCTTACCTATAAAAGACCTAGGGTAATAAAAACGTTAATTAGAAGTTATATTAAGGCTTAAAGCTCTTTGTTTACTGACAACAGCTGTTTACAGGTGTTTCGACCGGCGAAACAACTTTAGTGTTAAACTTATAATTACGTAGGTACACTATAGTTTTTAGGGTTCGGTATCCAAAGGGTAATTTCTTTTCCTACTTATTACAAGCATTGTTTTGGACGTGTTTCTTATGTACGAGTATGCTCAATACAATATACAATTCTTTAATGTACAAAATAAACCTGTAACACAGGAATACAAATTAAACAAACGTACAAAAGGCAGCCTTATTGCTCAGATAGCTATTTCTTCCAGGCAAGCTTATGTTATGCTGTGTTTCTGAAGTAGAAAAAGTCTCCAGTACATTTCAATGGCTTCTGTCTTTATAATGTAAGTCTACATAATCGAACTTACTCTTCTGTGGCTTCAGCGATGCATAGACAGACAGTCTAATTGGGTAATAAATTAATATTAAGTACTTTTAACAATTTATGCAGATGTTAAACAGCGATTCAAACCCTGGACTTTTGGGTTAGTCGTGGTGCAGGCCAATGTATATTACATAAGATGATTGCCTGTTTTTCGTTGGGGTAGGCAGACACCACGGAATTCAACTTACTTCGATTCTGGTCAATACAACGTTCTTACTTAGTTCTAAACCTGTTTCGAGTTATGTCATATGTGTATTGTTTACTATCTGTCTGTGTACCTTTTTAATAAAATAGAATAAAACAAGAGAAAATAGTTTTGTAAGAGGCGTAACTCGGTATATAGCAAATGGGTTCTTAGCACGTAAATAATATAACATAATCTTACAAAATCTCTTCGAATTCTAGAAGACTAGGGTGCTCAACCGCAAAAAAATGTGATCTTAAACTTTCGGTCAAAGTCAATAAAATAGAAATGAGTAGTAAACGAAGATGAAACTCCGGCAAGTGCCATTGGTGTCAGAACTTTTCTCCTTCAAGTGGACTTGCATCGAGTGGTTGCCTGGCAGAAATTGCTGTTTAGCAATAAGGCCGCCTATTGTGCTTATGTTTTTATTCGTATGTTTATGTCCTTTGTATATGTCAATGTAGGGAAGCCGCTGGATGCGGGCAGCGCAGGACCGATCGTCGTGGAGATCCTTGGGGGAGGCCTATGCCCAGCAGTGGGCGTCATATGGCTGATGATGATGATGATATGTCAATGTGCAATAAAGTATTGATCGATTGATTGATCGATCGGTTTGTTAGAACTGGGGGGTTATAAAGGCCTCATCGAAGTACCTACTCCATCTAAAACATAATATTGCTTTTTGACATTTGTTGTGATTGCGCACTTACCTTTATACATTGTTTTAAGTTTACGCGGTTATTATCATAATTAAAGCACATAATAACAGATCATCATTCAGATGGTTCCGAACATTCCGATATCAAAACATAAACAAGCGGCAAAGAAAGAGGGTAGACAGATATGTCTGCCCGTAGAAAATTATGGATCTACCTACTCCACTCCAATCTCATCAGTCATCCCGTGATCATGGCACTTGCAACAGTGTCGAAATATCGGGAGTGTCATATCCCCATTTAAACGCGGTAAGAACCCGTTATAATGTGCACTTACCTTTATAAGCACAAGTTGTCAAGTTGCAATATTGTTTTTTTAGATGTATTGCTTCGATGTAGCCTTTTTAACCCCACTGTTCTTACAAATGATGTAAGTCCACTTGAAGCAGAAAAGTTCTGAGACCAATAGCAGTTACCGAAGTTACATCTTCGTTTACGGCTCTTTTATATCTTGTTGACTTCGACCGAAAGTTCAAGATCACGGTTTATTTGCGTTACTACGTGGCACACTTTGCGAACTGCCGTATCTGTATTTGTTTAGATAAAGTGATTTGTGTCTTATTGACAATTGTAAAAGACGCAAGTCAGTTTCGCCAAAAATTGCAGATACATCAATTTAAGAGCCACGCTCTTGTCTTGGCGAGGAATTGGCCTTAATTCCTTGACTTCCCTATAAGACAGGACGTTAACCTTTTCTTCCTTTCGGACACGAAAATAGATGTAAAAATAATTAAAGCACATAATAACGGGTTCTTACCGCGTTTAAATGGTGTTTTAATCTACCTACTCCACTCCAATCTCATCAGTCATCCCGTGATCATGGCACTTGCAACAGTATCGAAATATCGGGAGTCTCATATCCCCATTTAAACGCGGTAAGAACCCGTTATTATGTGCTTTAATTATGATAATAACCGCGTAAACTTAAAACAGATGTAAAATTGATGCGTCCGTCTCCCTAAAAACAATTCAGATAACCAATATATTACCCAGGTAGGTACGCAAATAGTTCATCGTGTTAAAGATAATGAAGTTCCTTAGCTGACTTTTATAAAACACGACCCACTCTCCGTCGGAGGCCCGTGTTGCTCTGTGGATGCGAGTGACGATAAACATCGAAGACATTATATATTTGTTCTTTAGTCCTTAGACTAGCAAAGCAGTAAGAATCTAAAGATGATAAATTGTACATTAAATAACCCCACCACTGACTTCGACCTTTCCGAAGAGCCATAATTCACAGAGATGCTACGGTCACGTCGCCGCCGGTCGCCAAAGAGTTCGAATTGATTATGTATAGCAGGTAATATTTGGCGACGTTTTGGCCACTTGACACAGCTTCGGCAACGAAGAAATATCATCATCACCAGCCCATTAACGTCCCCACTGCTGGGGCACAGACCTTCCCCATGGATGGATAGGGAGATCGGGCCTTAAACCACCACGCGGGCCCAGTGCGAATTGGTGGTTATTAACGACTGCTAATGCAGCCGGGACCAACGGCTTAGCGTGCCTTCCGAAGCACGGAGGAGCTCGAGATGAAAACATTTTTGAAGACATATCAATATAATTTTATTGCTTTAAGCGCGGAGCATACTCTATAAAAATACTTTATTTTTGTGTGCATACACAGAAAATACAAACGAAATAGAAACAATGTAATTGGCGGCCTTATTGCTAAGTAGCAATCTCTTCCACCTTTGAGTATAGGAGATATTTAATATTTTACATATGATAATAGAGCTTCGAGAGGAGTGGAAAAATCAAGGGGTGGCCTTTGCCCAGCAGTGGGATCGTATAGGCTAAATAAGATAAGATAGAGCTTCACTACGGGTTGACGTGGTGAAGTTAATACTTACGTGTTTTATGAGCCATTGCATTTTACAAGCTTTTACTTTAGCATCTAATGCCATTATAAAACAATTTCAGTGACTTTCTTATGTACGGAAGCATATTTTGTTGCATAAAAGAAAGAGACAGACAGAGTATAAAACTGATTTTTTTCTAGGTAAGCGTGTAGGCCTTTTCACATACTAGCATTTGACATTGTTGCTTGATATGTTGCTACCTATATTGTTTCTCTTTATCTAAAGAATAATAGTGGGTGGAAGATGTGATTGTGCCCTAGGTGTAATAAAAAGGGTCATTTACACCCCAAAACAAAGATAAAAAAAGAAGCATATATATATCTGTTATCCATGAAATTAAGGTTAAACGAAGGAAAATCTCAACAGCGCCATCTAGAAGTATATTGCATTTGAGGAACTTAGCTTGGAAAGTCCCCCATTTCCATAACGAAATCTCATATATACTTTCATTAGGGTAAATGATTGTAAACAGTCGTTTGCGCAGTCCTAAGCTTTAGGTGGCATTCTGTTTCACAATTTATTATTCCTTTCAACTCGAAAACAATAAAAAACAATGAAAACAATGTTTGTATTCTGTAAAGTAAACAAAAGTCATACAAAAACAAAAACGTACTTACACAAAATATGAAAATTACTTTTAGATGTAAGTACGCACAATGGATTTGCTAAGAGTTCTTAATATTTTCGGGTTTAAAAAAAGAGAACCAAACAAAGTGTTTGTCCGTGTTAATTCTCGACTCTATGATAAGTACTTTAATCATAAATCAAATCATTTGCATTTATTATTTACGTATTTTTTGTTGTCTTTTTTTTTGTTACTTACTCGGTAAACGGGCCTAAAGTCGTTTATTGCTATCTACTAACTAACATGGATAAGTACTAAGTGTGTAACTACTAATATCTGATGGACAATCTTAGCCTGAAATAAAATATGTTTATTTATTTATTGTATAGCTAAAAAAAGCAGGCGTTATGCTATGCTAAAATTGACATAATAATAATTTAGGACACGTGTAAAAGATAATGTAATTTCATTTTTACGTTGTTATGGTAATAAGTCGTCTTTTCTTTGTTCGAATGCGGGAAAATATTATGTAAAATGTTACATACAAAGGGATTGTCACGAAAATATAAGACCTACCTTAAATTTTCGAGTGAAATACTTAATGAATTTGAAGCCAAGCCGAACGTAAGCTTTGCCAGAATTTTTTGTTTAGTACCCCCTCCGGTTGATTGAGGGGAGGCCTGTGCCCAGCAGTGGGACGTATATAGGCAGTTTATTATGGTTTAGTTCAGCCTCCGTAGTCTAGTTGTTAGAGCTCTGGGCCCACGATCTAGAGGTCCGGGTTCGATTCCCGATGGGGACATTGTCGAAATCACTTTGTGAGAGTATCCTTTATTTGGTTAGGATATTGCAGGCTGGACTCAGCTGATTGTCCAAAAAAGTAAGATGATTTTCGGAAGACACTCCCGAGATCATATCCTGAATATGGAGTGGAAACCACAGTAGAGCAGCTAGTTGGAGTAAGCTCCCAACCCCCTCCGGTTGAAATCCGCTATTAAAAAATGTGGGTAGAATACAATATTGAAAAATAGAACAGAAAATAATGCTTCAGTTTCGCGGAAGTAGGAATATCCTCGTTAATACATTTGCAGGTTTTCATTGCTTATCTTATAATATTAAAAGCATATAAAGTACTTACTAACGGCCCCTCGCTACCCTGAAACCTTTTAAACGATATATAAATAATTAAATAAACAAAGAGCACTCAGACCCTCTAAGGAATACAACAAAAAATCAAAGGGAGTCATTTCCGGAACTGAAATCGAGGAAAATGTCGTGGGACGACATTGGTTTCCTTAGAGACTGCTGAAAGCAAGTCAACACAATAAACAATATCAAAGCCACGTGGATATTTTGGAGAAAACAAAACACAAGCTAAGATTCCAGGAAGTCCAAAAAGGTCATAAGCAACATAGCTATTTGACGTTTGTTACCATTGCGCGCTTACTTTTATATGCGCAAAAGGTGCCAATTCGGTCATAAGACTATACAAGGAGTTAGTGACATCGTAACGAATACTGAGAGGCATGATTCAGACCATGATCAATTGATTATTTTCAACTCTTTTGCGATGGAAAATTCCACTTGATATTAACTCAGAATAATGAGCTGAATCATCTCCCATATTTCGTCGCTGACGTCGCAAACAGACGTATCTGCAATTATCTGCTAAAATAATTTGTGTCTTATTGACAATAGCATAAGGTGCAAATCAGATCCGCCAAAAATTTGAGATACGTCAGTTTGCGACGTCAGCGACGATTTGTTTCGATGTCACTTACACCCTGTACAAGTACATACAGGTCGCCATACAAGTACATAGGGTGTTAGTCACATCGTAACAAATACCGAAGGGGATGATTCAGACCGTGATTCTGAGTTGATATCATGTGGATTTTCCTGTCGGAAAATTCCATTAAATTATTTTCAGTTCCATACTTTTGCGACGGAAAATTCCACTTGATATTAACTCAGAATCATTGTCTGAACCGTCACTCAAAGTTTTCGTTACGATAACACTAACACCCTGTATAGCCTCTATAGGTCTATAGTAATATCAGTAATTAGGTCCATAAATAGCTATGTTACCTATAGAATAAGTGCTAATTTGCTCATATCATTTTCCTATCATTATCTATACATACCTTTTCTATACTTAATAGCTCTAATGTTTACCGCTTATCAGATACTAATATCTCACTAAGTGCTGTAGGATCAGTCGAACATACCTACATCTATACACATTTATGTATATAATATGGGCAGCCTTATAATAAGTCCGTCACATTATTTTATTAGGTAAGTACCTACGTACTTTATTAATTGAGGACGTGCAACCCTAATCTTACTATGTATTTTTCACGTAAGTAGATGTTATCTGATGACATATCAATACTACTTCCACAGCATCACACCTGGATCCGCAAAGGAATAGGAAGAGGCGTAAAATAATATTTATTTATTTATTCATAACAATATAAATTGAAAATATAATAAACACACCCACTCCTAGCCATTATCCGACGCAAAAGTATGAAACTGAAAATTTAAAAAGCACCAAAAATTTTTCATAAATTTTGCGACAAAAAAATTCTCCATCACAATGAGCTGAATCATCCCCCTCAGTATACTATACAGTGTCACTGACACCCTGTATAATGATTATAGGCATCCTTTTACAAATATCTATTCGATAGCATATGAGCCATATCTCACTAAAAACCATAGTGGAGTCACCACAATCGCGCCTCCGAATTAGCAGTTGAGTTTTTGGTTGCACAACCAACAATTTTAGACATTTAGGCGTTTAGACAACTGAATACATTTTGTTGGTGGCGCAACCGAGGTTGTGAAACTTTAAAATATTTGTATTAATTCTAGGCAGTTTGAAAAAGGCTTAATTTTATGGGTCGTTATTATCTTAGAAAGCCTCGTTAATTGAAGCTCTTGTGACATCGTCTAAAATTGTTTTTCCATCTCAAAGATAATTTTAGACCCTGTCTAAAGTAATTCAATTAGCAAAGGGCTTTTGATATCATTTATAAAACAATTAAGGAAACCGTATTTCAAATAAAAATGTACCAGTCGACTAATGTATTTCTTGCTTTTTTATGTAACTAATTCAACTCCTCAGTTTCAAAATTTCAATATGATCCCGATAATGTCCCCCCGACTGCGTGGTCGACATTTTCCCTCCTCTATCGGCACACTAGAATCTATTGATTCTTCTCTAATCCTGTCAGACGACGCCCTGAGCCGAGGTTCGTAGCCTACTGGGCACCTTCAGACTTATTGTCTTCAATTTTTTGTTGAGACTGTGAGCGCGCCCCCAGCCAAGAAGTTATGCCGTCTGAGCCAACCAAACAATAAATTAGGTAACATTTTACAACAATTTTAATCGACAAAGACTTGATTGACGGTTTGCCAAATTCATCTTAGGACTCAATGCCAAATGTGTCTGTGGTTTTATCTTTAGACGAGTTGTGGCTTCATCCGATCTGGGTGAGTCCCCAGCGCTCACCATTTGTCCGGCCAAGTTGTACCATAACCGCCGTTGTTGTTGTTGTTATACCATTTGAGGCAAACAATAAGTCACGTCAAAAGAACTAAAACAAAAGGATCTTGGGTTATTTATGAATAATAATTTCATTTCCACGTTATAATAATTACAATTTTATTATTTGTAAAGTAATGACTAATGAAATAATACAAGCAAGATGGACTGTTGTTGTTTAGGACATGTTATTATTATACTGTTTATTTTCTTATTAATTTTAAATATACTTTATTGCACTTAACAACTAGTTACATCACAAACAAGAAATGGACGTTTACAAAGGTGGAAGGGTGGAATTTTGTAGTTACTTAACTTTAATCTTATATTTGTTAATCTAAAACCGTAACAATAGTATTGTTAATTAAATCAAGTAGTTACTATTGTTATATTGATTATTGATACTTGAAGTCTTATGTACTACTTAAACTATTTTTTCATGGTTTGTAACTGTTTATTTTGCAAAATAAATGATTTGATTTGATTTTGACAGAAATAATAGAATAAGAACGTACATTAAATCACGCTTATTTCTCATGCGGTAGGGAAACACCACGGAATTACTTATTACAGAAGCAAGTAGGTACAAGGTATTCATTAGTACCTACTTGAATACCTACTTCAAAACTAAAACAGTTGGCAGTTGGTTGGTTGGTTAGAGAGTTCTCTATTCTGTACTCGTGAACAACTCTACTAACAGCTACTTAGTAACAAGATATTATGAAACCAACCGATGACGCGATACTCCTAGCAAGGGCGGAAAATATTACTTATTTAGATATAAATGAATAAGATTTATGTAGTAACACGAGATTAAAAAAACAATTAATATATTTTTTTTAAAAGCAATTCCTTTTTAACATTTGTTGTCATTGAGCACTAACTTTTATATGCGCAAATGCCAAATCGCACCCAAGAATCGATCGATAGCGATAAGCGCTGAATGAGGGAAATCGTAGACCACGCAACACGACACTTAAAGGCCTCCATGGTCCAGTGGTTGAGCGTTGGGCTCACCCGGGTCCCGGGTTTGAATCCCGGTTGGGACATATCACACAAATCATTTTGTGATCCCTAGTGTGGTTAGGACATAACAGGCTGATCACCTGATTGTCCAAAAAGTAAGTTAATCCGTGCTTCGGAAGGCACGTTAAGCCATTGGTCCGGGTTACTACTTACTGATGTAAGTAAGTAGTCGTTACATGACCCATGTCAGGGGCCTTTGGCGGCTCAATAATAACCCTGACACCAGGGTTGATGAGGTTGGTAATTCACCTCACAACCCACACGATAGAAGATCGACCACCCCGGCCGGGTCGATATCGGGGGTTTAGGTACCTACGTAATTTACTCTACTGAATAGGTACTTAGTTCTGTGCAAGAGAACTATTTACTCAGTAATCTTAAACTTTAATTACGTTGTTTGAGAGTTTCTCTCAGATATACAGAACTAAATTTGAACTGCAAACTGAACGCAATCCAAAAGCAATTTAATACGGTGCGTCATATAATATGTCTTAGATTACTAAATAAATTTACTACTTATTCATATTTTCTAAATATTACAAAACGAATACTAAAGACTAGGTTTAAAATACAGGGTGTTAGTGACATCGTAACGAAAACTTTGATTCAGGCCATGATTCTGAGTTACTATCTAGTGGAATTTTCCGTCGCATAAGTACGGAATGGAAAATAATTCAAAAAAACACAAAAATGTTCATGAATTTTCCGACAGGAAATTCCAATTCAAGTTATTGGCCCAAATAACGGCCTCCGTGGTCTAGCGGTTGAGCGTTCTGCTCATCATCCGGAGGTCCCGGGTTCGAATCCCAGTGGGGACAAAAATCTTTGTGATCCCTAGTTTGCTTAGGACATTGCAGGATGATCACCTGACTGTCCAGAAGTAAGATGATTCGTGCTTCGGAATGCACGTTAAGCCGTTGGTCCCGGTTACTACTTACTGATGTAAGTACGTAATCGTTACTTGAGTCACGTCAGGGGCCTTTGGCGGCTCAATAATAACCCTAACGCCTGAATAATGTTGTTCATCCACTTCACAACCCACACGATAGAAGAAGAATTGGCTAAATAATTGTCGGAATCTATCCAAAAACACCCACCCAAAAACACAGTTGACTCGACCATTATAGATGGCGAGACGGCTCGAACATATCACAATGGTCACAAAGCTCGGTGAGGTGTGGATACTTAGTTATCGTGCGATGGATGTAGCTCTGAACAGTCCAATTGGGATTCAGTCATAAGCTTATGTTGTTTTATGTGGGTCTATACAAATAATACTATCCATGCTTCGATATTTTTGACCGTTGACCCAATAGAAGACAAAGCTACCACGAATATACATCAGAGGTATGTAGAATGGCATCTAAGCTGAGCGATGGGTTTCTTGGACCTTATATATTGTAAGTTACCTTGATTGTTATGGTTTTTCTATTTTATTATTTATCTAGGTGAGTAGAAATTTATGTTTATTAGATAAGCGCATCTCGCCATCAAACGTAACAGTTTGGCGGGTTAATATTGTAAGAAATAAAATTGTACTTACCAATTTAACAATAAAAAAAAAGGTAAGAAACAGGTTGACAAGTTTAGTAAATTGTTTTATCGTAACGGAGCCCGAGGGAGGGTCGGTAATCCGATTGGCCCTCCCAGCCTGCAAACGATATCAGCGGTGATGAAACATTTCCTCTTTAATTCTTGGTAATAAAGCCAGCGAGATTTAAAAAAGATCAAATTCAGGATGGTTTTATTACGGCCTCCTTAGTCCAGTGGGTGAACGTTGGACTCACGATCCGGTGGGGACATATCACAAAAATCACTTTGTGATCCCTAGTTTGGTTAGTATATTACAAGGTGATCACCTGATTGTCCGAAAGTATGACGATCAATGCTTCGGAAGGCACGTTAAGCCGTTGGTCCCGGTTACTACTTACTGATGTAAGTACGTAGTCGTTCCATGAGTAATTTCAGGGGCCTTTGGCGGCTCAATAGTAACCTTGACACCAGGGTTGATGGGGTTGGTAATCCACCTCACAACCCACACGATAGAAGAAGAAGAAGATGGTTTTATTTATTTTTACAAATGTCCAGTTAGAACTTGTGTATAGCTTACTTACGTACGTACGTACGATATTTTTGATATAATGAGATTGACTACCGGCATTTGATGATCTACCCGGTTGCCCAGTTGAGAGAACGCGTGACAGTAGGTCCCGGGTTCAGATCTTGGGATGCCCTCACGTACCTACTTAACGGTGAAGGGAAACATTGTTAGGAACTGTAATGTTTTAGAATGAAGATGAAAGATGGTATATGTGAAATAAAAGTATGTTGTTGGTTTTACTTGAACTTATTCATCATAAAACCATAAAAACATATAAATATTGATCTACTATAAAATTATTATTGTAAATAGGTAATCTCTCTCTCTATTTATGAGCTGCGCTCTTGTCGGTGGAGTAATCGCCATTCCTCTCTTCGTCCCGCCAAAAACCTTCACCTCCCGATGCGACACGACCTGCGCCTTCTCTTTTATTTGTTTCATAAATGTTCTCCTAGGTTTACCCCTTCCTCTCTTCCCTTCAAATAGGTAATACAGAAGTATAAATAAGTATTTGAACTTTTTAAATCCTAAGGGTACATTTCAGGGATTCAAAGCCACTGGTCATTCGTTAAGTATTTAAAATAAGAAAAGGTGTAATAAAAACTTCACCAGCTCGGTTGATAGCGGTGGCAGGAAGGAAGCTGAGCCGACAAGGAGCAGCTAATAGTAAATAAGCTGCATCAAAGAGCTGCAAGCTGGTACAGCATCAAGAAAGCAGCGAAAGAAACACCGCACAAAAGACATATAAAACGTATACGTCATACTTACTAGACGTTCCCGAGGAATGTGTTTCAAACTTATATGCTTATAACCCTTTGGGTTGTAAGGTAAGATTGGCAGTCGATTCTTCAAAAACCCGACCTGTCAAACCTACAAGTAGATAAATACCGAAAAGGATTCTTATAAAGGATTTCTTATAACGCCTACGCTGGAAATACGCAGTTTCACTCCCTCGCTTCTCGTAAATAAAGGTAATTTTAAAGCTTTTACCTTGATTAATTTAATAATACCTAACGGGCCTCGATTGCGGTCAGAAGTGGAGCTAATTTCGGCAATTGTACCTACTACAATTAACCGCTTTGTCATCCCCAAATCACAAAACGAGAATCGAGGATTAAAAATCGATTTATATAAAAACCTTATAAAACTGTAGACGGGATTTCGAACGATAAATTGGGTCGTGCACTAGGATTCAAGATAATAATATGATATGATAAATAAAGACAGATCTAAAAATAACGAAAAACAATTTCTTTTTTCTATTTAACTTAATTATAATAAGTCCGACATTGTATCACTTTTTCTATGATGTCACAGCAACAGCTTTTTCATACAAATTTCGTGTTTTGACGTTTAGTAAAAAGTAACTGATTTGACTAATTGGGAACTAGTCTATTGAAACCATTTGAATCTAAATCACCAACCTGACCAAACTACCAACTGGCTAGATGAAAATAATAAAATTTTGATGTAAGTACATCTCTCTCTCTCTCTCTCTCTCTCTCTCTCTCTCTCTCTCTCTCTATTTAAGAGCTGCACTCTTGTCGGTGGAGCCATTCCTCTCTTCTTCGCGCCAAAACCTTCACCTCTAAGTACAGTAAGTACATAGATCCGGAAAAATGAGACTTGCGGCATAGAAGAAAGAATAATAAATACTACGTATAGAAGGGTACTATCCGCCCCGCACCAATTCGTATCGGGCGTCGACCTCACCCCCTCTGGATCTTACTTTAGTCTTATATAGCCGTAAGCGTAAGGGGAAGCGCACGCGGACAGTTTCTCTCGCTCGCGCATGCGCGGTAAGGGGCACACGGTTAGACAGATTTTTGTATGGAGTATCCGAGATGTGCTAAAGAGCATTTTTTTACGAAACCTAAAAGTGATAATGAAGGAGCCGTGGTAACCCAGTTGGTAGAACGCTTGTTCATTTTGAGGTCGCAGATTCGAATCCAGCACAGGCCTAAACCAATGATTGTCGAATTTATTTTCGAATTCATGTTTGGATCATAAATTATTATCACTTGCGCAGCGGTGAAGGAAAACATCGTGAGGAAACCCACATTCCCGAGAAATGCATTTTCGGAGGTATGTGACCTAACCTGTATTGGGCATGTTTTCCCTTCGCGGGTTGGAAGGTCAGACAGGCAGTCGCTTCTGTAAAAAACCGGACCTGTCAGATCTTCAGGTTAGGTAAGCGGACCCTGTGAAAAACAGTTAATGCTAGGGAGATGATGACACCCCGCTCCTACAATTTATTAAAAAAATATTCGACAGGTTCAATTAAATTGATTCATTTTGTTTGTTCTTTCTTGTTATTAATTTAATTAACATTTGATTTATTTTGATTGCCTCTGGAGGAAAATTTAAACCGACTTTCCTTATTTTTGCTTAATGCATGAGTAAATAATGTTTTTGTTTGTTTGTTTTGTTTATTTATTGAATATTTATTAGGTAAGTACACTTTATTTACTTACAGTAAATAAGTAGTAGACCGACTGCTTAAAGTGCCTTCCAAAGCACGGATCGGATCATCTTACTTTCAGACAATTGGGTGGTCTGTCAACGCTAAAATCCACCAAACTAGGAAAAGGGAAAGGACGCTGGGAAATAGATGCAATATTGCGATCACAAAGTGAGTTTTGTGAATGTTCACACCGGGAATCGAACCTAAGACCTTCAGGTTTAAATGTCACTGAGGCCGTTATATTATTAGGACTTCAGTACGAATTACACACTCTTAATAGCGTTTTGTATTTAACCGCTTCCGTGGTCCAGTGGTTGGTCCCGAGTTCGAATTCCGGTGGGGACAAAATCCGGATCGTGAGCTCAACGCTCAACCATTGGACCACGTAGGTCGTTTTTTTATATTATCATTATCATTAAGTAATATCAAACGATAACTGTGTAAACTTCGTACATTTACATTGCGTCGCGGTTCGGCTTGCTCTAGGGTTGCCACCCTACTTTATATACTATCGTAGTACATTTGTCTACGTTTATTATTGAAGGAATATTACCTACTCTGTTTCTGGCAATAGCACTCAAAAGTATTATTACCTCATCATCATCAGCCCATTAACGTCCCCACTGCTGGGGCACGGGCCTTCCCTATGGATGGATAGGGACATCAGGCCTTAAACCATCACGCGGGCCCAGTTATTGATGGTTATTAACGACTGCTAAAGCAGCCGGGACCAACGGCTTAACGTGCCTTCCGAAGCACGGAGTAGCTCGAGATGAAAACTTTTTTTGTGGTCACCCATCCTATGACCGGCCTTTGCGAAAGTTGCTTAACTTCAACAATCGCAGACCGAGCGCGTTTACCGCTGCGACACCGAGCTCCTCATTAAATCAAATTACCTATTAAATCAAATAATCATTGAATTATTGCTAAATATTGTATCTATGTGTCAATCAAATTGTTAAAAATACAATAATTATATTAGGGCCATTCGTAAAAAAATCCTGGAAAATAAATATAAGGCGGCAATCCTAGCTCGGCCTAAGATGACGTAAGTTTAGAGTATCGTTAGCCAAAACCGCCTAAGAGAGCTTTATGTATTTACGGACAGACATACATAATATAATTCATGCCTGTAATCCCAACTGGGCTGGGCAGAGCCACAAGTAATCAGACGACTACGTACTTGCAGTTACTATTGATACGAAGTTCTTATGATGCACTTCATTATGACTACATAACATAACATAAATAGCCTATATACGTCCTACTGCTGGGAACAGGCCTCCTCTCAATCAACCGGAGAGGGACTATCATTATGACTAGTAGGTAGTGATACCGCCATCTGTCGGTTTTTACGACATGCTCGGGAGGGAATATATAAGCATTCTATTTATTTGTGCGAGCAAATTCTATTTAACACTTTCAAGGACAGAACGTCTAATGACGTTCCGATTCCAACTTGTCATAATCTCATACTACTTATTATGAACCATCAATGACCCATGGTCTCTGTCCGTGAAAGGGTTAAGATTAATTTTTACCTGCGATTTTCAAGTTCTTTATCTTTTATTTTCTTCAATAAAAGATTCAAGCTACCCTTTTGTACGATTTGATGCTTTACCGAGCAGACAATAGAAAAATCATTTTTCCAGACCTTTGTCAAGTTTTGATTTTTACCTTTTTTCAACGTGACTTACGAGTCGGTGTTACATGGCATTACTACTTGGTCGGACAAAATTGTTACGTAAGTACGACCACGAGTACTAATATGTATACACTTTGAAACCATATCACATTAACTTTTTTGACAAATTAAACCGTAAGTCTCTTTAAATGGCAAGTACTTGAAATAGTGCAACAAGGTTCTAAAGTGGGTCCTCAACCATATAATACATGTTATACATAAAATCGAAAACCAGTGAATAGTATTTTCTAAACTTGAAAAAAACAAGCTTTTTCTTCAAACGTAGGTAGGTGCTTACTCGAATTTTAATTATACAACCAATTACGCAGGTACTTAATTTCCAAAAAAGGCAAAATAATCATCAATTTTCAAGCTTTGTGGTAATTAAACATAAACAAACTCGACTCGTGCGTAATTTAATGATAAACCAACACACAGATTCTCTTAAATATCTTTATTTTAGAAGTAAACGTTTATTTACCAGCTAAATAACATCATTATATCCATCATTATCCAACGGCAATACCTACTTATCAACTTGTGGGGTGTCTGCACGGGTTACGCTATCGACCGCACAGAAACAACCGCTGTTTAGACCAAATAAATCAGATGGAGCAATTGCTGTCTATGCAGATAACCGTACAGCTATCGGTTGAAACCCGTAGTATACATCTCACCGTATTCTTTCTGTCTTATATTTTTCCTTATGCGTTAAGTTGACATTGACACTATAAAGGACATTGACCATGAGTCATTAGTGAGATCGCGACTACATCTATTCTTCTCCCGATCTTGATGTGACCTTGACGCATGGGTCTGAGTGGATTGGGTGGTATAGTAACAGCTGTTGGCGTACGGTCACGAGCATTAATATTTATACACTTTGGTACCATGTCACATTAACTTTTTTGAGAAATTGAACTAAATGTCAAATACGTTAGTGCGACAGAGTCCTATAGTGGGTACATTATATTGCTCATGACTGTACCTACCGGCCTCGAAAGCGTTAAATGATATCTCATCAACCTTAACTCACCACATCTCTTACAGAAGAACATCCAGGCACAATGTTGGTGCCATGGTTGTGGGTGGCACCGCTGCTGGCGGTGGCCGCTGCCGACCCCGGGTCTTCGCTGCGGGGCGCCGTGGAAGCCCTGCAGCGCCGTCAGCGCAGCCATAGGGGGCCCGTCATCCCTGCCCCAGACTACGATACGCTCTATGAGTTTATACCGCCTGGATACCCTGGTAAGTTACAGGCGATTCAGTCTACGATGTCCTATAGTAAAAGACAGTTTGACAGTTTGTCTCATCTAGCATGGAACCCAGATCTCAAGTGAGCCGAACGGTCTAATCGTAATCTTCCTATTTTATAAGTTGAGCCTGATTTCTTATTAAAATAGTACTTACAAACACATCATCGCCATATCATGAGAGTTATAAAAACTAACCTAATAAACCTGGAACTGGTAGCAGAGTTATAGAGTCGCTAAAGCTGGGCGGATATGGCTCAAGTATTTTTCTCTCTCTTTGCAAGTAATATTTAGTTGTTTCGAATAAAAGCAGTAAATATACTTATTTTTTAAAACAATTTCATTTCCTTTGATTTAGATCCCGATTACACAGTAGATATTGAAGACGTTGAGGACGAACCATCGCCAAAGTACATCGTGAAACTTCTGGAAGAAAACGACCGTAATCCAGAGACTTACGACTACAAAATTATTAAGAAAAAGAATTCTCGCCTGGAACCTGGTCCTAGGAAGGAATCTGCTTTTCGTGAACGGAGCCATCATTCTGATAATGACAGGTTGAGAGACTTATTTGCAGAAAGGAATGAAGTAGAGGAAGACAGAAAAAATGAAATACTACAAGAGAAGGCTGCGAACGATGCTGAGTACGCTTTACTTCTAGGCCAACTTTGGTCTAAATACAGGAGCAACAAAGAGCAGCAACAACACCAACGTGAAAATACCGAAAACGCCCCTCAAGGCGTTGTTAAACTGTATAAGGAGAAGGTTGTTAAGAAGCGATATCCTGATAATTGGGGGCCAATAGCTTTCAAAAGGAAGCGTAGTTCAGACCCCGATAACCGACCCATTCCATCGGACTTTGAGTCAGAAAGAAAAGCAGCTGGTACTCCCGATGCGAACTATAATTCTTATGACGTTTCTGATGAAGACAAAGACGACTGGCGAGAGGAATACGCTATCGCTTTTCAACCTTTAGATGATGAGTCTTTGACAGATCTTACTGATGACGATCAGTATTCTTACGAACCAGTAGAAAAACGGTTTCCTGTAACAAAACGTAGCAGTGGCCCCTATGACTTTAATAATCAAAAGAAAAGGTTTGCCCAAAGTCAAAAACATGAGAAATCAAAATCATTTCGTAGTAGCGCAGGCACTGATCCCAGGATCATAAAGGACTTGTCTAAGATATTTGGAGATATGTATATTAAAAATCCCGTCAAACGAAGTGCTGATAACGAAGAAAATCATGAGGGAAAGCCTCCAAAGGTGACTGCGTTAACTCACAACAGCACTCTTGGACATGATAACTCGACTAAGTATGATGAAGATAGTCACGAGCACCATGGCCACAATTTACATCACCCGGGGATATCAGGCAAAGAAACGGAACCCACACATGATCATGATCATACCCATGACCACGCACACGCCCACGCTCATGCTCATGACCATGACCATGCGCATCAAGAAAAGCCAAAAGTAATAAGGAAGAAGTCTATCGATTGGTCAGATTATTTCGGCATTGACAAACGAAGCAAGAAATTTGTTAATGACGTGAACCAAGATCGCTTAAGGAAGCAATACTTCGATACTTTTAACAAAGAAGTCATTTCTCCGGTAAACTCCTTTCGAAAACACAACTTCGTGAAGAGAAATTATGTTGAACCAAAACCAAATGAGGAAACTGAAATTCAAATTGAACAAGCCCACATTGAAACCAGTCACAATGATGACAAAAGAGATACAGCCAAAGAAAACGATTCAAAACTAGACAACATTGATAAGAAATTGAGAAACATGGAAGGAATGTTGGTAGATGACGCTTTGCGTTATTCTGAAGTTGACGAAGAGTTGGACTCTAAGGAAGAGCAGGAAATGAAAGAAAAGTTGCTATCTCGGCTTGCTGCAGCATATAGTCTTGAGAAGATGCGGAAAGCCCTTAAGGAATTCAAGCAAAGTCTCCAAACTCAGAGGACCGATAGTAGCTCGAGTACAGCGATGACTACTGCTGATGAAGCGAAGGCTAAGAGAGTTGCAGTGAAGAAGGAAAAGGTAGAACTCATGAATAATGAGATCCCCACGTACAAAGGCGATACAAGTGACGATTTTGAGGAGGAACAAGGCGCTGGACAATATTTAAATGGAAAAAATGAGCAACAGTTTTCTGAAGGATATATGGGAGGCAGCGGCCGACATCGGACACCGGTTGTTTCTACAGGTAATTTTAATAATCTTGATTTTTCATAATCTGTTTTTACTTACATAGTACTAAATTCCGAGTTATTGATAGCATCTGATGACTTTTCAGGAGGTGCAACCGGATCGTGCCCTGTGCTAGCGAAGATTGTGCAGCGTTGCCGCAACGTCGATTTGCTCGCCGGCGACCGTGGCCAACTGTTCTTGCCACTTTGCAGCTTACACCAGATTTGTTACATTTGCGTAAGTTTCAATCATAAAAATAGTTGATAATTATAAAAATTAAAAAGTATAATTACTTAATCAAATCAATGATCCTTTACTTTCAGGGCGATGCACCACCAACAACCTGTGACCTGGTGTTCCTGTCAGAGGCAGATACGACCTGCGAAGGCGATATGGGCTGCCAAAGAGCTGCTCGTTCAGCGCTGATGGCTCTCCGAGAACTACACGACAACCTAGCTGATGAGATGGACGGCGAGTGCGAGGCTAGCCCCTGTCTCTCCGCCACCCTGAAGCTCAACATACCTTGGCAGCGAGCCCTCCAACGATAGACAACGATCATCGAAATGTCTACATTTAGTGATGTGAGCGTGAAGCCTGCGTCACGTTTCAGATGGCCACGCCCGGCCATCCCTGTTTCTAAAACTTGAACGTGAAACTGGCTTTCCTCACGATTTTACATGTCTTCTACCGACGAGTATATTCGTGACGTTGGTATAGTTGTATTTTTCTGAATATCACCATAAGTATCCTAAAAGGAATATCATCTCACCGTGACTTAGTGTAAGGTATCCGTACGAGTCTAACCAGCCATAGACGCGTAGGGATATAGTATAGAGCTGCTCACATCTCACTAGTCTCCATCACCGTGGCCTCCACGTACTATTGCTACGCTTTCGTTGTTAAATGTAATTTTAATATATATTATATTGATCGTTGTATTGACTTTTGCTAGATATATTTTTGCGATCGCATTTCTTAAAGTTCATCTAATTGTAAGAACTTGGGCAGGACTAGATATGTAAAAGGTTTCAGAGCTCGTCCTGCGATGATTGTGTGGATGTACCTACTGAAGTGGTAATTTTGTCGTTGTTAAATATTATACTTCAATATATTTGTGTTTACAGTGTGTCAACCTAAGTATTAAAAATATGATTAATAAATGTATTATAAATGTACTTTCAAATTTAAATATAAATGATATAAATGAAGGGAGTTAATACTTACTGAGTATATCAAGGAGTGTTAAAAAGAATTTGAAAATTCTCTAAATTAAAAACGTACTCGTATATTTTATCTACAATTATATCTCTATATTTTCTATTCTTTTGAAATAATCGTTGGTAGCATTAAAGAGGATGGTATTATGAAGGATGTTTAACATTATTTTGCTTTAGTAAGTCTACGTATTATTTTTGCAAGCGAAGTAAAAGCGAGAATCTGGCCGAAATTTATTACAAAGCACTTTGTCTGGTGCAGCACTTTAGACTTATCTAGGACAATAATTCTTTGGTTTTACATGAGACTAACAATAGATTAAAAAGTCTAAATATAGTCGAGTGCATGGTGGCGCTCGTTTTCTAAGTCTTCCGGTCCGATATTGGCTTCAAATTGTCCTGGAAATCTATCGGTGAATGCTCCCTGAACTACACTTATCCTAACTATAATGTTACTAGGAAATCATGAAGTAAAGGAGGTTAGATAGAAATATATACTATGTAATTTATCAACTAGACGGTGGATGTTACCGATCATTTTAAACAACTTGAATGTTATCACTTTATTCGTAAAATGTTCAAGTAACTATAAACACGCGATATAAAAATAAATGGTTTTCCATAAGGGTTGTTTTATTTTCCTCAATTACCGAAATTAACATAACAAATACTTTACTACACACACAGGAAAATACAAAACAAAAGAGAAATAGAATGAGTACAATAGACGACCCTAAAGTATTATTGATTGATTGATTGACCCTATTGCTAAATAGCAATCTCTATCAGGCAACCTTTAAGTAAGTATAGGAGAAACTAACTACATTGTTATAGGTATATCGACTCGGAGGTCCCGGGTACGAATCCCGGTGGGGACAAATCACTTTGTTATCCCTAGTTTGGTTAGAACATTACAGGCGGATCACTCGATTGTCTAAAAGTAAGATGATCCGTGCTTCGGAAAGCACGTTTAAGCCGTTGGTCCCTGTTATTACTTACTAATGTAAGTACGTAGTCGTTACATGAGTCATATCAGAGGCCTACGGCGGCGGCTCAATAATCACCCTAACACCAGGGTTGATGAGGTTATTAATCCACCTGATAATCCACACGATAGTAGAAGAATAAGATAGCTATACTTAGAGATTGGGAACGTGAATTAATAAATGGCAAATCGTTGAAGACAAAATAGTCATCATTACGGAAATTAAACACATGAGTTATGGGTAACCCTTAATTTACAACTGGGCCGTGCTTAAGACATCAACGGAGTTCTCCAAATCCATTTCTCTAACATTATCCCGTTTTCATAGGGCCTGCTTACCTAACCAGTGAAAACTTTACGGGTCAAAGTTCTTCAAATAATTAACATGAATAATGCAATAACCACTACTTACAAGAATCGATATCAAAGATATGTGGACATTGATAATGACTCAGATTTATCTTTTATTGATAACTCCATAACCAAACAACTCGATATCGACACTGATAACACAGTGTTCCGATGTAACAACAACCGAACATTCCACGCAAGCACATTTATTCAGGAAAGGTATAAAACAAATTGAAACATTGTTTGACAAGTCAATGGAAATAGCTATGGAAGAAATAAGGGAGGAAGACACACATAGAAATAAAGGATTTGATAACCCAGCAGCTACGAGGGGTAAGTAAATGTTATGTTATCTACACTAGCCTTCGAGACCAAACGCTACACTTTTAAAATTTCAATTTTCTTCTCAACTATAGTAATAAAAATCGTTTTATAAATAATTTTATCAGCTTTCATTGTAACTTATACATAATATACAAAATTAAACTATTTTTCCACGCATTTCTATTTCGAAAAATTTATCTTGTGAAAAGTTATTATAGTTTTCAAAGTGTTATATTTCATTTTGCAAGCCAGTGTTTACTCTATAGTACTTACATGGAACAATTATGGAGCACAACAAAGATATTATAAATCTGACAATATCAATAATCATAAGTAAATGATTTGATAGCATTTAGCAAATGCAACTTAACACGTTTACTATGTAAACCAAAATTGAGGCAAGAAATTTGAAACTCATCCATGCATGTTATGTGGGGCACATTTTTGCTTGCCATAGTCTATGTACATAAATTCCAATGTGTTTATCGAAAAATAACATTGCACGTGAGGGGCTGATATCTAATTTTCAGTTACGAACGTCTTAATTATCGCCACAAATGAGGTAGTTTTATAAAAGTACAATTATCAACAATAAAGTTACGAAACTTTTGTTTGTGAGTCATCACACATACAGAACAAAATAATGTAGATTTTTCTTTGAAATCTAAGGATATTATAAAGAAAAAAAAGGTACTTAGAAATTGACTAAGAAATCGTAATCTCTCATTTCTGAAGATAAAATCAACTTTTCGTGTATTGCAGATGATGGTTCAACTCTTCGCCCAGATCTAGTTATAAGCATACAACCGCATTCAGAAGGTGAGTTCATACAATTTTCTCAAATGTAATTTCACGTCAGGGGGTAATAAATGGGACGGAAGGAAGTTTTTTAAAAATGAGATGGGTTCTTGTTGAAAAATAAGGAGAAAATAAATAATAAAAATAAAGAATGAAACATATATCACAATTTTACCAATCGACGGAATTATCTACTCGTGTTGATGAAGAACTCAAATGGAAGAAAAATTTTGTTGGCGAATGGTGGACTGGCCACATCATACGCTTCGTAAGAGCAATTTCACATTTAGGCGTTTTGTCGCGCGACTGTAGCGCTTCTAAGTGGCGCTGCAACCGCGCGACTGGTTATCCATACATACTTATTTAAGTAGCGCAGCGAACGCGTGACTTCGAGCTAGCGGTGACAGATATGCCGCAAAGTCGCCTGCGATCAGTCGGCGTTAGATCAGTGTTGTTGAATCCATATTGGAAATGAGCTAGTCACCCCGAGTTCAACGCGCATTTGTAGCGCGACTGTGAAGCGCAGCTGTCGCTAGCTACGGATGAACAAGAGCTATTGATATATTACGGCCGAAAATATTTCCTCCGCATACCAGTTTCAAATGTTTTATTTTCAGGCACCTCTCGGGCAGAACTGCCAGTATCCACATTAAACTGGTTGTCCACTCCCCGCGGCCAGTTCATCCCCGTCAGTGGCCTGGACTTCCTCATCGGCGTCAACAGCCTCCTCATTCAACAAACTGTCGAGCTTAACGACAGTCTGTATGCCTTACCCTGTTTAGTGGATGATAAATCTGAACTACCTTATTTAGATTTTAATTCTGAGAAGTCACTATCAAATCTAAAAACATAACGTAAATAGTCTATATAAGTCCCACTGCTGGGCACAGGCCTCCCCTCATCAACCGGATGGGGTAAGCATACTCCATCACGCTGCTCCACTGCGAGGTGGTGGAGGTAATTTTACAGCTAATAACCAGGACCAATGGTTTAACGTGCCCTCCGAAGCATGGAATCATCTTATTTTTTCGAACAATCACATGACTCAAGCGTGCAAAGTCCTTGCTCTTACTCGCAAAGTAATTTCGACAATGTCCCTATCGGGAATCGAACCCGGACCTCCAGATCATGATCGTAATGCTCTAACCGATTGCATTTCCTTATACTGCGACATGGCAAGCTGGAATCCAAAGAACAGAAGAAGAATCATCAACTGAAAGTTGAAATTCACAATTAATTTAGATAGTCCAACAATTTCACTTCAAGATTTTACTGCACTCTAACTCAATACTTACAACATAAGCTCACGACTATATCCCAATGGGGTAGTCAGAGGCACATCCATCGCAATATGATCTAAGTACACCTCACCGAGCTTTCTGTTAGATCAACGTGATAGGTGGTGAGCAGTATCGACGTCTATAATGGTCAAGGCAACTGTTTTAGTGAAAACTACACTTGTGGCTCTAACTCTAACCTATTTTACTTAAACCAATCTCCTCATTTCAGTTACATCAAAAATCGAGTCAGAAAACCGATACATACGATACGATGTCTGTGCGGCACCGGGCGAGCCTTCCTCATGCACCTGCACGATAACACCAGGCAGGAAGCCATGGTCATGCAGAGGCGGCTAGCTGCTGCCTCCTGCTGCTTCCCTTGTAGGTTGCAGGTGAAGACGCTTCTACTTTAACTTCCACAGTCTTCTTCTCTCGTGTGGCTTGTGAGATCAATGACCGAGCTCATCAACCCTGGTGTCAGGGTTACTATCGTAATGACTACACACTTACATATTACTTAAGTCTTCTTCTTCTATCGTGTGGGTTGTGAGGTGAATTACCAACCTCATCAACCCTGGTTTCAGGGTTACTATTGAGCCGCCAAAGGCCCCTGACATGACTCATAACGACTACGTACATCACATCAGTAAGTAGTAACCGGTACCAACGGCTTAACATGCCTTCCGAAGCACGGATCGTCTTACTTTCGGACAATCAGGTGATCGGCCTGTAATGTCCTAACCAAACTAGGGACCACAAAGTAATTTTTGTGATATGTCCTCACCGGGAATCGAACCCAGGTTACTTAAGTAGCCGGGATCGACTACTTAACGTGGATCATCTTAATTTCGGACGATCGGGTGATCAGCCGGCAATGTCTTAATCAAACTAGGGATCACAAGGTGATTTTGTGATTATGTCCCCACCGGGATTCGAACCCGGGACCTACGGATCATGAGGCCACCGCTCAATCACTGGACCACGGAGGCTGTCACTTCCACAGTGACCGACACCTAAGGGATCGCTAGTTTATTCGCTTGAATTCATCATGTGTCCATTGTGCTCAATAAAGTATTTTATCTATCTATCTATCTAACTCATGATTTTTCTATGAAGTCACAGAATCAAATCATGCAAAGATATTCGATGAAGTAAACGCATGTTTGAGAAGAGGTGTTAGTTTTTGCCATAGTTATTATTAATATTACTAGGTCTTGGTGGGTAAGTTCGACAACGACAAATGCGAGAATATTTATAACTTAGCTAGTGTAAGCCCTTCTTTAAGTTAATCTCTTGTACCCCACGTCTTCAAAATGTCTTTCACAAAACTATATCAAGTCTTCTGTCTGCAAGCGTGTTCTCGAGTGGATATCGCGTCGGGTAAACCAAGATGACGCGAAGACTTGCAGAAGATGGTTGGAAGCGCTTGGATGCGTAAGGCTGAGGATAGGGCTTTGTGGCGCGCCTTGGGAGAGACCTATGTCTAGCAAGCAGTGGACTACAATGCTGAGGCTGATGATCATAATGAAAAATGTCTTCAGGAAATGAAAGTGGTCACTCCTCCTGGAGACTACATCGGGAGAATCCAGCAGAAGTGGACCTGGATGGTGCCATTCTACCTGGTGAGGGACCTGAATGACGATGTGCTGTTCGTCATCGAAGGCCCAGCTGTCATGAAAAGGAGTGCCTTGCTGTTGTCGGAGTTCAAGGTATGTAGATTGACGACCTTTATATAAAAAACATCCAACCTACGGGTACACCTCCCAAAACCTTTTGTTTCGCGTGGAAGTCTCTAAATAGACTTCGGACTCAGGTGGACCGAAGTAAGGACAATTTGTTTAGGTGGGATTTCTCGGATGGCTCAGACCTAAAGTGCAAGTGCGGCACTGTTCCCCAAACGATGGAACATATTACATCGTGTCCTGCGTGCCCGAACACCTACACGCAGGAGGATCTGATGAGCGCTGCAGATAGCGCCATACTTGTTGCCAAGTTTTGCGCCGATACTATTAAGTTTGCCATCGACACGATAAGAAGAAGAACTCCAACCTTCCCTGACTCCATCTTGAGTTGACGCTTCCTCGAACTCAGCACAAAATCGGTATTCTTAGACGGCGCCTCAACCTTAACTCGAGTGTACTCCAGTAAGGCATGATGTCATTATTTTCGTATTATTGTATTGGCAGTATGATGTGCTCGACTTCAGTGAGTGAAGTCCTCAAGTCGAGGAAGTATATGTCAACTTAAAATAGGTACCAAAATCCAACCTCCTTCTTCTATTGTTTTAAGATTACGCGGTCATCCCGTGACCATGGCACTTGCAACAGTGTCGAAATATAGGGAGTCGCATATCCCTACTTTAAACGCGGTAAGAACCCGTTATTATGTGTTTCTTTCTTCTATTCCGTGGTTAACATCACCAATATTTGAAATCGCGCTGTCTTTTTTGAGTACTTACCTAATTATTTTGAAAGCAGTTAGCTGCGCCCCTTTCAAAACCTCTAATACTCGTTTGCAGATCCTCACTGGGGACTCCCTACGCGAGCTGGGCAAGATAGTGCACGGGTGGGACCGTGACCTGGTGTCTTTCACCACCACCGTCAACTTCCCAGAAACTGCCGTCCAACCTAAGCATAAAGCACTACTACTTGCAGCGGCATTTCTTATGGTAAATACTTACTTAAGTATTCAATGTTCAGAAACTATTCACAGTAATAAGTAAGTCATGACTAATTTAAGAGCCACGCTGTTGTCGGTGTAGCATTCTCCATGCTACTTTTTTAGGGAAAAATAGAGCGGTGGTTTCCCTCTTGCAATAATAAGTGAGTATAACTAATAAATAAGTAAGTAAGTATCTATATTTTCCCACAGGAAATTCGATTCCTCAAAGTTTTCAACACCCTGTATAGGTTTTGGATCTACGTATATTAGTAGCATAACCTAAAAAAAGAAAATATGTACGCGAAAAACTAAGACCTCGAAAAAGACCGTCTTCGTGCGTATGTCAAAGATCTATTGCAGTTCTCTGAAGACCGTGAAGGATAGAAAAATGGGGGCCATTCTCTAGCATTAGGGTAAAAAACAATACCTATTAATTAAATACTTACACTAATTACTAAGTACAAATTTTACAGTGTTTTATTAAGACCGAAACAGAAATAAGTAACAAAAAGAAGAATGCTCAAAAATATTTAGACGGGCGAAAAACCATACGTAAAAATGGTGCATAATATGTGGTGTACAAATGTGAAAATAATAAAATATAATATTTACATAACATAACATACTTACGCGTATGTTCATGACTATATCCCAATTGGGGTAATCATGGGTACATCCATCACAAGATGAACTAAGTACACATGCCTCATCGAGCTTTCTCTTACCAACGGGATAGATGGTGAGCCGTATCGCCGTCTATAATGGTCCAACTAACTAACTGTAGTCATTAGCAATATACGTAATGTACCCACTTTAGGACTCTGTCGCACTAACATATTTGACATTCAGTGAGACTTACAGTTCAATTTGTCAAAAAAGTTAATGTGACATGGTTTCAAAGTGTATACATATTAGTACTCGTGACCGTAGTCATGAGCAATATAATGTACCCACTTTAGGACTCTGTCGCACTAACATATTTGACATTCAGTGAGACTTAGAGGTCAATTTGTCAAAAAAGTTAATGTGACATGGTTTCAAAGTGTATACATATTAGTACTCGTGACCGTACAGTCATGAGCAATATAATGTACCCACTTTAGGACTCTGTCGCACTAACATATTTGACATTTAGTGAGACTTACAGTTCAATTTGTCAAAAAAGTTAATGTGACATGGTACCAAAGTGTATATATATGAATGCCCGCTGTTCCCCGATTGAGAAGCAAGTCTGAGAACCACAGGACCACAGTGATCCAGTGATCCATAATATTTTTATTTTTTTCAGGAGTACACATATTTTGAAAGAGCAAAAGGAGGTTTCTGGCGTTGTAACTGTTGTTGTTTGTAAATTAGATTATGAAATTAAGTGTAATAATTAATTATATAAGTAAGTGAATTAGATTACAATGTCTGATAAGTATATTGAACTTTAAAATATATTTAAATAAACAAGGACTGGTATGTAATTTGTCTTTTTTTATGAGAAAAACCCGAATTGGTATTTCCGGCGGCGCCGCCTATGGACATTTCCGGCATCAGAGTTTTGCCCATATGTTGCCAACCTTGAAGAGCCTTTTTCACTCCTCTTTTAAAGAACCCCATATTACAATACATTATAAAACATAAATTACAAGTAAAAAGGGTTTTCAGCTCTGCATACAATTCTAAAGACCTAGAGTCAACAGAACGCTGATTTTCAGCTGAAGCCTAGAATAAAAAGTTACCAATTTTGAACCTTAATACAAAATATTTTTTTTATATTCTGTAAGTACGTAAGTACTTATTACAAACTATTCCAAAAAACAGCAAAGAGACCGCATGTCATGTTTAAGGAAAAGGCAGTGATTAACCACGAGGTCAGTTTACATACCTTCCTGTCAAGTCAAGTTTGTCAAAATCATTTTTATGGTCGTATTTTTGTAAGAGTGGGTGATTTTAGTTTTAGAATTGTATACATAACTTTGGTGAATGGGAAATGGTGAAATCTTCAGTTGCATGTAACCACGAATGGACGATCAGGGAATCTCGATGGCCGTACGATGAATATTACATTGGTAACAGAGATGAGGATGACCGGAGAAATGGTCAAGGGGAAAACCACTGGACGGGGGCTGAGGTATCTGCATAATTTATTTAAATTATGATTAAAAAATAGTGATAGATCTAAGTAAGTAAATAGGACTAATGGCGACTGAACGATAATCGAAATTAATCTTTCGAACGCCGGAACGCGGATCTCGACCAGACACAATGTAAAATCTATTGTGTCTGGTATCTCGGCATATGAGAGGTTAAGGGTGTTGGCATGGTATAAGAAAACCAGGTATGCTCAATCCTATGACAAGCCCCGCCATTGCTAGTGCTAGCCCTTTAATGAGGTAGGTAAGAGTTACCACTGCGTTACCATTAAATTGGTGTCTCCAACATTCCAAGGACGTAAATTTGATCATTAATTTAAGTGAATTACTAATGTATTTAATTACTATTACTTACATATATAAAAAATATAAAAAAACTGTAATGTAAATCTTTTACTAAAAGTTCATAATTTCCTTGCACTTCAGATAAATACCACTAGTTATTTCTTAAAAATATAAATTATAAAAATCTTAAAGAAGTTTTAAGTATCTATGGGGAGTTCAGTTCGTCAAGCTGTTTTCGGTCAAGTAGTTAATGCCATATACAACAAAACTACATTAAGTCACGCTAAAAATAGTCAAGCTGTCGCTGAAAGGCAGCGTTTGAAATACAATGTAATTATTTACCTACAATGTAATTATTTACAAAATTGACTCTTCTTATCGTGAGGGTTGGTTAGCGCGAGGTGGATTAGTAGCCTCAACAACCCTGGTGTCAGGGTTATTATTGACTAATTAAGTTATTTAATAAAGTTGTCTCGGAATGTTCTCTTGACAGTTCCCTATCGTACGTACTCTACAACAAAAAAAGAAACAAAGAGTTTTAAAAAGCAGCAGCTGCGAAGACAAGTTCATAGAAAACTTTTCGAACTACTTAAGAGCATTCTTAAATACGACAATATTCACTTTACACAGTCAATAGAATGGTACACGGGTCAATTTCTCCGAGACACGATGCACGGCGATGGTGACTATCGGTGGCGCTACCAACACCCCGACGGAGCCTTCACCACCTACGAGGGAAAGTTCTTCGCCAACCAGATGCATGGATACGGAGTCATGTCGTATGCTGATGGCCGGGTCTTCACAGTGAGTTGTATCATAAACTGCCTATATAGGTACGTCCCACTGCTGGGCACAGGCCTCCCCTCAATCAACCGGAGGGGGTATGGAGCATACTCCACCACGCTGCTCCACTGCGGGTTGGTGGAGGTGTTTTTTACGGCTAATAGCCGGGACCAACGGCTTAACGTGCCCTCCGAAGCACGGAATCATCTTACTTTTTCGGACAATCAGGTGATTCAAGCCTGAAAAGTCCTTACCAAACAAAGGACACAGTGAGTTGTATAATACAATGCAATAGCGAGATCCTGAAGCTATCGAGCGAAGATTTTCTCGCTTTGCATTGATTTACTCGTATATTCTTTGAACAGAATCGATCGGCCTAATCTCGAATACATCTACATACTACATCACTAATGAGCGTCACAACACTGGGCTCTGCACTTTGACAGATCGAACTCATACCGCGCATTGAAGTTATCTGATGACTGCGCAGCATGTTCTTATGATCTTAGCCTGCCCCTTAGCCAAAGAAAAAAGCATTGAAGCTATTATTAATGTATATTTAAATGTAATCACTATTTGTACTAAACTAGATGTTCTGTATTACACTATATAAAACTCCGTTCACCAAATGCGCAAAGTCCATGTGCTCTCGTAGTTTCACTCACTAGTTTTGTGGGCGATATCGCAATATCGCTTTTTGGAGCAAGCCTCAATATATTCTTTTGAGATCCTCTGAAGTGGTAAATTGGTACTTATCTAATTTTAAGATGAAATATCATAATGCACCATTACGAAATAAAGAGAAAAATCGAAAAAGTCGGACTCGGACAGTAGTAGAACCTACAGCTCTTATCAATCCGGGACAAGCGTGTTAACTTACACTAACAGGTCATCCTGCCCATGCGAATTTTTCGATCTATGTCATCATTACATATTCATTCTTCAGGGTTTGTTCTACAAAGATGTTCGATGGGGCCCAGGAGTATGTCGGTTGTTAGGTCTTCGCTGCAACGTGGGTCTATGGAGGGGTACGCAACTAGCTCGCATGACCTGGTGTCCGCATGGACCCAGCATCACACCAGACTTCAACGCCGGGCCCAAAGGACCTGCCTTCTTGGACGACTTCCGGGTTATATTGGCTAGAAAAACCAGAATCGTTAGTAGTATCTTTGTGTTAGAGTTGTTGGCAGGAGAGGTAGGCATGTAGGTAGATATTGCTACTTAGTAATAAATCACTTGATCTTCGTCCTCATACCTAGTACCTTTGTGTGTACAATAAAGTATTATTGCGTTTGACTTTCCGTTCTTATCCTGCTTCTGGAATCAGGATTTTATACCCAGTGCTTTTGAGCTAACTACTACAAGTAGCAACCGTTGACAAATGTGGAAAGCTCAACATATAAGTATAATCAGTCTATCCCGTATAACAAAATCCTATAGTTGACATCTAAGACCGGAGCAATCATGCGTGGAAGGCATGTCTTAAACTATCCTCTTCTTCTATCGTGTGGGTTGTGAGGTGAATTATCAATCTCATCAACTCGGATTATTATTAAACCGCCAAACGCCCCTGACATGGCTCATGTGACGATTATTCACTTACATCAGTAAGTAGTAACCGGGACCAATGGCTTAACGCGCCTGTCCTAACCAAAGTAGGGCTCACAAAGAGGTTTTTGTAATATGTCTCCACCGGGATTCGAACCTGGGACCTCCGGATCGTGAGCCCCACGCTCAACGACTAGAGGTTTTAAACTACGTATAAAAGTCTCACTCAAACTTTTTGTGTTAGATGTTGATGTTTGTTGCATTTGTATAATAGCCAGTTTACACAAACTATTATGAAACTACGTGATGGAGAGCCTTTAGATCCGAGTGAAAGCTCTCAGCGCTCCCCCTTTGTCCAGCCAGGACAAGTAAAAACATTAAAATTCTGATCCATAGATTGGTCAAACAAATAGCGCATTAGAGTTGCTCAAGCAATCAGGGTGTGATCCACAAATAGCCACTAAACTCTGGCCCAAACTGTACCCGAAGACTTGCAATGACCTGGACAGTGTGCTGTGTTATAAAGACGCATTTGAACGAGAGTACTACAAGGGAAAAGTAAGGTCACTTGAGGAAGTTAGTGATGGACCAAAATCGGATGACAGCGGTGAGGTAAGGGATTTAAATTGCAAATAGTTAATAATCAGGAAAGGTTGAGCCATTCTCAACTTCATGGGACTGCAGCATTTTTTGTGAACAGCAAAAAGAGGTTACGATATCAATACATCCATCGCCTATTAATAAAAGTCCACTACTTACAATGTATCAAGGACCGTGCTAGGACCGCGTCCATCACTAATGATCCCATAACGACTTCTACAATACCAAGGATTAAGTAGATAATATAGATTAGAACACATACCTACATACACAGGCCCGTAATCCCTATAGAGGTAGATAGAGCCACAAGTAATGAAAAAGTAGGAAGAAGGGGGGGGGGGGGGGGGGGTAGTGATGATGATGAATATGATGAACCTTATGACAGCAGGGATCTAGTAAATTAGAAAGTTAAAAATGACAATATTTATAATTATAATTACCAACCGTTCCGTTCCAACCGTTATAATTTCCAAAGCTAATCGGCGAAGATACTGACGAAAACAACGAACCTATACCAAAGGCATACTTTGCGTGGAACAACAACGCGATGATACGGCATATGATGAAACATACCTACCAGCACGAGGCGCAGAGAGCTAGGTTCAAGGTAGATCTGGAGAGAATCCTCAATGGTTCCAGAAAGCTGTACAGGCTGGCGGGAAAACATGAGTACGATTGCAGGTGAGTAAAGGTCATAGCCCACTTATACGAACTCTGCTCCAACACCGCCCTAAACTAACACGTCTGCTGGCTGGCGAGCAGTCTGTTGGCGGGAAGCTTGCTGACACCCAGCTGTATCTTTTATGTTGTTAATATACAGGGTGTTAGTGACGTCGTAACGAAAATTTGAGTTTTGATTCAAACCATGATTCTGAGTTATTTTCAGTTATTTTGAGTTAGTTATTTTCTGAGCTGTTGAGTTATTTTCAGTTCCATACTTTTGCGACTGAAAATTCTACTTGATATTAACTCAGAATCATGGTCTGAATTATCCCCCACAGTATTCGTTACGATGTCACTAACATCTGTATAAACTATATCCCAAGACCATGACTTAAAGCCCATACCTATTAGTTAAAGACCCTTAGGGTGTTTTCGTACTTCTCCGATACTTCTCCGTTCAGGGTCCATGAAATGACGGATTCGAAACAGCCATACATATCCATCCGATATATGAATACAAAAAACTCATATTAATTTTCTACTATCCGTCATTCTCGGATTCGGTCCGAGTAAGAATCGTATGTAGCGTTAAAACAAGGTTCGAAGGAATTCAAACTCCTCAAAAGCAAAATAAAATAAGACAGTAATAGATCTGAGGACTCTAATTTCTATATGTACCTACCTGAAATAAATGCCTAAGTATTGTAATTTTCAGAACATTACTCATGGCAAGTTACTTGGGCCACATTTTGAATGTTGCTCAGCTCATCAACGAGGAATACGTTTACCCTGATGTATGTGATATGCAAGGAAATACTGCTATGATGTATGCCACTGTAAGTATTGTAGACATACCTACATAAGGTCACGCACTTCTGTAAAAAGAACAAGATTAATTATTCCTTGCCAATGTATCATTAGGTACTTACCTAGTAGTAGTCAGAGGACCCCATTGGGATATCTTTCTCTGAACATCCATCGCAAGATAAATGAAGTACCCACGCTTCACCGACTTTTCTGTTAGGCTTTGTGTTGTGTTTCTGTGTGTGTGTGTTGGGTTTGTGTTTCAGTTGTTGTTGTTGTGAGTGTGTATGTTTCTGTTGTTGCGTGTGTGTGTGTGTGTGTGAATTTTTTATTGTTTCTGTTCTGTGTCTGTGTGTGTGTTTGTATCATAAGATACCTAACTAAATTAATTTCCAGTGTGGAGACCAAACTGATATAATACGCTTCCTGGTTGAAGCTGGAGCCAATGTTGACAGCTTTAACGATTCGTGCTGCACTCCCCTGGCCATGGCTCTTATCAGATACCTGTGTCTCTGCCTTGACATCGGCCCTATGGCTATAGTTCAAACTTTACTTCCACCAGCGCCACCAAAAGCGGAGAAAGGTACTGGTACGTATAGCGGACTCATTTTAGCATCTATCTTTTTAACGTTTAGTTACCTGCAAGACTCCTCAGGCCTCAGGCTAATACCTACAATATTTTTAAATTTTCTTTTCTTTTTATAACATGTATTAATATTATCGTAATTTATATCATAGTGTTGCGAACAGATTGGATTGTATTGGTTAGGTACCAATCGTCCTATAGAAGGTACAAATCGAAGTCGCTGTTTGACAGCAACTTTATGCTTTATCGGCCGACTCTTAGAGAATTTTAGTAATACAATCCGTATGTTTCCAGTACCAGAAGAACGCAAAGCTACCGAATGGCTTATAAAACGTGAACAGGTTTGTCAGAACGTAATAGAGCCTACGAAAGTTACTAAATCCGCAAGCGTTAAGAAATTAAAATCGACAGGATCCTTAGCAAAGACCAGTACTACAGCAATTAAAAAGAAATCTGTTTTTCCGAAGCCACGTACCTCTCTTCTTGCACCAGAATATAACTCAGATGATGAAGTGTTCACCGAAGATAAAAGGATGTTTGTGAATATTGCACACGAATATGAGATCAGAGTCAATAATGTTTTTATGAATGCGCCGACCGCGAAGGGTAATATAGCCAGTATTTTTCAAGTAAATGATATGATGAGAGAAATATCAGAGGCAGAAGGCGAATTCCAAAAAGCGATGGCAACGACCACCGACAAACATCCAAAGAAGTCTGTGTCAAAAACTGCGAAGGACACAGTGAAGGGCAAAGAAATCTGGGAGGATATTGAGAAAGACCAAATTTCTTTAACAAGTGGAGAGAAACTTAAATTGGAAATGTTAGTTACTGAATTATTAGATTGATTATTATAGAAAGAAAGAAAAGAAAGAAAGAAACGTGACATTGAATGATGTTAAACAAGTTCATTGGTAATAGGGTAACCAATCTTTTGCTGGTCTTTGTATAACTTTCTTGTAGTGCGATTGAAGACAGGCGTTATCAATCTCATATACATACAGCATTTTATCAAATTGGTATTCTGCTTTTAATATTGACGCCTGTTTAATACAGGCCCCTGTCTCCCCTATATTTGTAATGAGGGTCTTTCCAGGCTCATCATCATCAATTTAAGAGCCACGCTCTTGTCTTGAAAAATAGGGCAGTGGCTTCCTTCTTGCCTTCCGCCCCGCAGTACCAGGCTACGTTCCCCAAAAGTAATATAAATGGCACTGTCCAGATTTAACGTGATAATTACCTATTTTCTCATTACTCCGGTATATAATTATTTAAAAATGCACACTATAATTCCAAAATGTATTTTCTCTCTTTTAGGCAAACAAGAATCCAGTTCACAGTTTTGCAGCTGCTCGCTGACGGAGCAGATCCGAAGATGGTGCGGTGTCCCCAACCAGCGATATTGCTGGCTATGAAGTCTGGATCAACAGAGCTTGTGCAACATATCGTGGCACATGGCGCTGATATTAATGAAAAATTTCCTGAAGCAAGTTATAGCATACGATTTTAATTTTAGTTCATCTTACACCACAAACCCTTACCCCTCTGCCTTCCTGTACGGATATACGCGTAGTGCTTTGTTATGATCTTATAAGTAAATCCCAACAATTGGACACAAATTATACTAAAGTTAAGAAAACATTCAAAAAAAATCATTCAAAAACATTCAGAAGCATCAATGCGCAACCTAAGTATCATTGCTACTTTTGAAATGTATAATCACTCAAATATATGCCAACTCTTTCGCCAATTAGGATTTCATCCTCTTATCCTTCATCAGGGATATGAGATAACGGTCTTTATGGTCCAGTGGTTGAGCGTTGGGCTCACGATCCGGAGATCCCAGGATCAAATCCCGGTGGGGACATATCACAAAAATCACTTTGTGATCCCTAGTTTGGTTAGGACATCACAGGCTGATCACCTGATTGTCTGAAAGTAAGATAATCCGTGCTTCGGAAGCAGTTGGTCCCGGTTACTACTTACTGATGTAAGTGAGTAATCGTTACATGGGCGATGTCAGGGGCCTTTGGCGGCTCAATTATAACCCTGACACCAGGGTTGATTAGATTGGCAATTCACAACCCACATGATAGAAGAAGAAGGGATGTGAGGGTCGCAAAAGAGACTTCATCATATCACACGAGACCACATTGATGCAGCTGTTGATACTAATGCATCAACGTGCTGCATTAACCCTCTCCACTATCGTTCAGTTTCTAGACTACACAGCATTGGACATAGTTATATCAGAACCGTTGTCGCCTGGTAATGTAGATATGATCAAAACCATGCTGGAACTTGGGGCTGACGTCCATCACCGACTGCACTCAGCTGAACTCCTGCAATCCGCCTCGATGCTCGTGAATGTTACTGGGCCTACACTAATGCATGCAGTCCTGGCTAAGAAGACGGAATTCGATTTTGAGGAAGATGTAAATTTTCTTCACTTGTTATCATTTTTTACTCTAAGCACATTAAGTAGGTACCTACTTGAATCATAGAACTACAATAGCCCCGATTCTTGCAGACATCTCCTAATTTTACTTTAAGTTATACCTGTTATTTTCTTATCCGCCGAAAAGGAAAGGGAAGGATGATTGTCAACAAGTTAATTTTAAAACGACTGAATAACCCGGGCGAATAAAATAGGCATCTCTGGTATGCAATCCGTTTGACGTTTTGTCTACTTAACTGTCGGGTTATTGGCCGATGTAAACTTTTTAGACGGTTGTTTTACATTTCTGCTTAAAATTGACGTGTGTTCCATTAATTTTATGCCTGTCGATTACCCGTCCCTTTCTTTTTCAACGGTTAAGAATATAACAGGTATAACTTAAAATAAAATTAGATGGCGTCTGCAGGAATTAGCACCAATGTAGGTGATATATTTTTATTCCCGTTGAAAACTTTAGAGTTAAGTATATTATACATGTCAGCATAGATAGTCACTGTGTACAATGCTGCACCCTGTGATACCCTCACTATGTACCTACCGGTTTTCTGACTCGATTGGTTTAAATTAAATTAAATAGGTTAGAGTTAGAGCCACTAGGGTCCTGTGAATCACCGGCTAGCTTCTCCAACAGGGTGCGCCGGTACGAATTGCGGAACCGGATATGCACCAATGAGTTATTAATTTATCTTAAGCGCAGTTTTCACTAACACAGTTGCTTCGACCATTATAGACGGCGATACGGCTCACCATCTATAACGTTGGTCTAATAGAAAGCTCGGTGAGGTGTTGGTACTTAGTTCATCTTGCGATGGATATAGTCGTGAGCTTATGTTATGTTATAAATTTCAGATACGCAGTATAATCCTGGAGCTACTTTTACGATATAATGCGGATCCCAGCGCCCAGTACAACGGGAGATCTCCCATAGACTTCGCAATGCTTAAGAGGGTAGACCTTCTAGAGGTCTTTATTAAGAGCGGCTCTAACCTCAACACAATTATCAATGACAAAAACCAGACAATCCTGGTCAAGATGTTCTCTGAAGAATATTTCAGGAATCCCAATTTTAGTCATAGTCCCGAGAGAGTACCTGTTGTAAGTATTTATTTAAAATTTAAAAAGTAAAATCTATAATATAAAATTCAACCCCTTAATATTTTGCGAAATTCAATCCCTAAAGGGGTAAAAAATAGTGACAAAATTTGTATGAAATTTAGTTTTTATTAGTTTTAATAGTAGGGTTTCGCATGAATCAAATAGCGGGTAACAGCTAGTTAGTTATAAAATTATGTATTAAAGTAGCTATAAGTGCCTATTAGTAGTGCCCTATTTTGCCCTAAAAAAGTAGCATGGAAATTGCTGCACCGACAAGAGCGTGGCTCTTAAATTGATGATGATGATGACCGGAAAGGTAGAGGAGGTTGTAGGTAGGTAAGCGAATTTTTAGCACAAGGGTTAACGGTAGGTTAGGTCACTTAGAAGAAGTAATAACGCATGTAAATTGTAGATAATTCGCCACAATTTTTATCAACTTAAACCATAGAAAGTATTTTACTAATGTTGAAGAAGGGCTTAAATTAAAACCCCTATAAACATTGTAAATACCATCTTTGTTAATGCCAGCTAACGGACTTGCTTCTCTATGGCGCCGATCCATTGATTGAATGCTACGACGGAGAAGATAAATTTGGCAACATATTTGAGTTCGCTAAAAAAACTCTCAACATCATAGCGCCAGCGCCAGCACCAGCAAAACAATCCGCGGTTGAAGGTTAGTTTCTGATAAATAAATGTTAAGTCAAGGTACTTAAGTCTGTATTTGTTTTTATAGCACATATCTGTGCTTAGGAAACACTCACAAAGACAAAACTATCCCTCGGATTGGCGTAGCTTGACAATTTGATCCTGAGCCAACATTTTTCAATTTTTGATTAAAAAAAATATATTCAAGTATTTGTTATTGAGTCTGATGCCATTCGAATCAAACTTAAATCAATGAACGTATCTACTTACATCATCAGTGAAAGGTAAAAACAGTGCAGCATTAAGCTCATAAAAAAATCCTACTTAAATAAGCTCTTATTGTGGATTTTTAATTTTTTTAGTTGTTGAAAAACCCAAAGGAAAAGGAAAAGATGCTAAAGATGCAAAAAAACCTACTAAAGAAAAGAGCAGATCGGCAACAGAAGTGGGAAAGAAGAAGTCGATAAAGGACAATCAGGAGTCGCTGGACTACTTAGAGGCTCTGGATCTGATGAGGGAGTGTGCCCGGTTGCTGCACACCAGGTGGCTTCAGGCCAAACTGATGAAGGAACTCATTAATGTCATTTATAAGTAAGACAATGTATTAGATTTGACGCCTGATCTATCGAAATATCAGACACAGAATTAATAAGTCAATTAGTAGAACGTAAACGTACTTAAAGGTACGTAGGTAGATCTGCCTATTGTTATTGGTGTTAAAAATGCCACATCAAAGTAATTCACCTCAAGAAACAATATTGCTATTTGGCATTTGTTTACATTGTGTACTCACTTTTATATGCGCAAATGCATTCTTTGCATTGCGCATTTTTGCCTTTGTATGCGCAAATGTCAAATTGCAATATTGCTTATTTTGATGAATTGCTTCGATGTGGCTTTTTTAACCCCCCTGACTAATGAATGACAATCAACCTATTTTCTCCCCATCCAACAGATTTAAACACAGACCTTGGAACATGATAATAAAGGAACACAAGAACGGATCTAACGTGGGTCTTTGGTTAACGACACTCCGGTGCCTAGAAATATGGGAAGTCCTCAAAACTACTAAGAGGAAACAATATAACAACGAGAGGATTCTGAAACATTTGCTATGCATCGTGCAGTTTTACCAAAAAAGGTTGAAGGCCAGGTTGAGTATATTACCACCGATGACTGCGATGGAGAAGAACACGATAGAATCAGATGTAGGGTATTTGATAAAGGAACATAAAAATGCAGCTGCGTTGGCGAAAGAAGCCGAAGCTTGGAAGAAACTTTACGTGAAACCTGAATTAGACTACAAGGCCGTAAGTAGCACTGGCCAGAATCTTTAAAAATAAATAAAATAAACATAAGCTCACTACCATATTCCGAAAGGGGATAGTCAGAGGTACGATGATGAACTAAGTAGACCAGCTTGAGAGGTGGTGATGGTGAACTGTATCGCCATATCTTATTAGTGTAAGTCCAGTGCCGAGGATTGAACCGTAGGACCGCGGTCGGAATCTTTAGTCCTTAATATCATTATTACATTAAGAGAAGTTCTATGAATGAATGTCACTGGTTGTGAGGTGGAGGTGTGAGGTGTCAACCCCGTCAACCCTGGTGTCAGGGTTATTATTGAGCCGCCATAATTATGCCCCTCACATGACTCATGTAACGACTACGTACTTACATCAGTAAGTAGTAACCGGGACCAACGGCTTAACGTGCCTTCCGAAGCATTTTACTTCTGGGCAATCAGTAGATCAGCCTGCAATATCCTAATCATAACCATACTAGGCATCACAACCCTGGAGCTCAAGATCGTGAGCAGAACGCTCAACGACTGGACCACGGAGGCCGTTAATTTGTAGGCTGTTAGAATGACCTTTACCTGATATTGACCTTTTTGTATTTGACTGTAATAAATAAAAGCTAATACTACGCATATAACCAAAACGGTAACTCTTTGCCCCGCACCAATTCGTATCGCGCGCCTACCTACTACTGGTTTACTTTAGTGTCAATTGGCCGTAAGCCGCTAAGGAGTAAGACTGCGAGACGCAGTAGGTACCGTCTATCGCGTATTACGCGTTACCTACACGGTAAGAAATGAGATTTTAGCATGGACGAGCGACCCGCCCCGGCTTCGCTCGGGTGCAATGTTGAGGAAAAAATGAAATTATTTACCACATCACATTAAAAACCTCAAAAATAACAGTATTTCTCCACTATTTAATGGGTGTTATTATACATATAAACCTTCCTTTTGAATCACTCTATCTATTAAAAACACCGCATCAAATTCCGTTGCGTAGTTTTAAAGATTTAAGCGTACATAGGGATATAGAGACAGAAAAAGCGACTTTGTTTTATACTATACTTAGTGATGTCGGGGTGTGCTACTACACTATCTTCCCCATACAGAATGTTTTGACTTCCTTGATAGTCCCGTATATTACATCAACCTTTGCGAAGTTACCCAGGAAGTTGAGCAACCGCCCTTAGTGCGTACCTGGTCGTTTCTTAGTGACCCATGTATGGATCACGGACGTATGGAGCTAGTCCGTCATTGCATCACCTGTATATGGCTGCACTTGACTGTCAACGTGTTAATGGACTTTAATACGCATCACAGTACCACAGCCAGCATATCTACTTATACTTCATGTATTTTTTTCTATCGATATTTTCAGGACAATAAATTCCAAGTGTGCTTCGAATGTTCACTGCGTCTCACAGAAGAGAGTATTATTTGTGACAGTTGTGATCTCGTTTCATTTTGCAACTTGGAATGCATGCACCAGAACGTCGAGAGAGCCAATTGTCACCCGTGCAGCGAATACCTTGCCGAAAAGTATTTCCCGCCCGTTGAATAACTAAAATTTTTTTCTATTAATTATACATAAATACATTAATATTATGAATGTTTTTTTCCTATTGTAAGAACCGAATACTTACCTGTACATTTAAATATACCTACTTTAAGTTTCATAACGGCGTATTTTTTCTCACACATACATTTATAGTCACGCCCGCATCCCTATCGAGTTGAACAGCGCTACAACTCAAAGTAGGTAACATGCATGCAACCATTTGTCCTAAGATGGATTGATATGGTATGGTAACAATATTTATAATGTTTGATCTTTACCGATAAAATTGCTGTTTTTTAACAAGAGAAAATTTCAAAGGTTATTCGAAGAAATTTCATTAGCCACTATCATTGATGTATCTTTTCATCGGAAGTTCATTAACGCCTACGACGTCTAAGTACTATAGAATCGATCCTGTAGTTTTCAGACTGTTATTCGAAATAGCAAGTATTTTAAATTTTTACATGGTGACGACATCTAGAAAAAAAGGAGCAAAAACAAATTAACTACTTAATTAAGCTTTAACTAAGCTTTTATTTCATTTTCCTAGTAAAAGTAGCATAGCAATTTCATAAGTATAGTTTACATAAAACTTATTTATCCTATCATTCCTTCATTATTAACAATGTAGCCATATCGTTATAATATTAATGCCTGTCGTACAAAAACACATGATGTTTGATAACTGTTTAAAAGGGAAAAAAGAATCGATCGATTATACCATTTGTACCCACTACAAGGCTGTACAGCGTAAACATCTTGCCTTGCCGCAATAAACAAAGTAAAAGAGAAAAATGGCCGGGTTTTGTTTTGACAGCTACAGTTAGCGGATGGCGCGTATTTGTAACCCACTTTTGTTATACAATTTTACATATTCTAAATTAAAACCCATATTATACAGCGCAAAAATGGCATCGGATGCAAAAAAACCTAAGTTGACAGAGTCAGTTCCATCAGAAAGTAAAGGAAACGCATCAGATATCGAAGAGTTTATGAAGAAGTTACAAAGCAAACGAGACGACACCGCAGAGTCGATATTAAAGTACAAGTTTAATAAGAACCGCTTAAGAATAGTGTCTCAGGAACAGATGGTGCAAGAGAATTGTGATGGAATCGTGTATTGGATGTCCAGGGACAGCCGCGTGCAAGACAACTGGGCTTTTTTATTTGCCCAAAAACTCGCCTTGAAGAACGAAGTACCTCTTCACGTGTGTTTTTGTATTATTGCAAAATATCTAGACGCATCTGTGAGACAATTTCACTTTCTTTTGAAAGGTAACTATTTTATGACCCCTTGTGTAAAATGTTATAATTACTTATAAATAAACGTAAGTACATAATTTAAAAGTTAATTTTTAAGAAAAGTTTTGTAATGTGTAAATTTAAAAGTACCGTAATTGCTGTACAAGAAAATTAAATCCATTTTTTAAATTATTATTTTTAAAACACCCTCAAAATCCAATCAAACATATTTTTATTTTTTTTTTAGTTTTTCTTTTACTTTTTGTTACCCCTTTACTAACCATCTTGTGACATGACTTACTCATGCTAGCACTGGTTAGTTTACTCGTATATAACTCAACTTGTGTGGTCGAACACTGATTTTCCAAGATACAGGCCTTTGTGTTTAGTTTGAATCAACAGAGTTTAACAATTGTGTACAATCTTCAATCCACTGATGTTTCCTAAGTGTTAACTAATTTAAACTTGTACAAGTCTTGCACAATAAAGAATTATTATTATTGTATCAAGTGTCCGACATGTGGTAATGGTTTAAACAACATAACATTTAAAATTTACAGGTTTAGAGAAAGTAGCAGCAGAATGCAAGAAATTAAACATATCATTTCACCTGCTAGAAGGCAGTGGAGCGGAGGCATTGCCTCAGTGGGTGGTGGAGCATAATATTGGAGCAGTGGTGTGTGACTTCAACCCACTCAGGACTCCAATGGGCTGGCTGGAAGGCGTCAAAAAGAAGCTTAAAAAAGATGTCCCCTTAATTCAGGTGTTTTTTGTTTATATATGATCTCATATATGATTATATCCTCGTAAGGCCCGGATTTCCAGACACAATAGTTAAACAATGGGATTTGGATTTTAAAAGAACTTTGAGCCTTACGACCATATACATATGATCTATACAATTATATGACTCACCACCTATCAAGTTGGTCTAAGAGAGAGCTGTGTGAGGTGTGGGTACTAAGTTCATCTTGCGATGGATGTACTTCTGACCAAATGTGTGTGCTTATGTTATGTTATATTTAATAGAATTTATAAATGCATGTTGGATGGATTGTGTAAAGAGTATATGTGGGATGAAAACTGACAGAGATGGATGAAAGAAGAATGCATGTAGTGCCGAGCACACAATTATAATTCATGTTGCAGTGGGTCAGGCCAGCAAAACTTGTTATCTTAAATAGCATTAGTATTAGATAAATATTACAAACTAACTACTTATTTATTAATTAAAAATATGTTCTACATTGGTGTAACTTCTGTGAGACTCATGAATAAGAAAATAATAGACAAAAATAATCAAAGAACACATTTATATCCATATTGGATGCCACATTACTAAAATGTAAACAACAAAAGGATATAAATTTTAAAAAAAATAAGCACTGTAGAGGTCACATTTATGTCTTAGCCTGACCCTCAAATGGGCAAAAAGAAAAAAAAAGTAGAGGATATGATGACAGGAGAATGGAATTCAATTTATTTTAAATTTTTTTAGGTAGATGCCCATAATGTAGTCCCATGTTGGGTGGCATCAGAAAAGCAGGAGTACTCCGCGAGGACCATCAGAAATAAAATCAACACAAAGCTTGGAGAATACCTTACAGAGTTCCCACCAGTCATCAAACACCCTTACACTGCCAAATTTGAACCTGAGGTGAGTGAGAATCCATAAGACTGACCACCCTTGATAGATATAATTCTTGAAACAAGTAGTCGGTGACTGGCGCCGAAAAAAGTGGGACTGATACAATAACAACACAGGAATACAAATAAAACAAACGTACAAAAGGCGGCATTATGGCAATGTTGCCATTTCTTTCAGCCGGGTCTGCATGACAACCGAGCGGCGCGCGACGCGAATTATATTGAGCTATTCGACCAATAAACAATACGAATACTATCTACGTAGATGGATGTCAAACGGCTATTGGTCGAAGGCCTCGATATAATTCTTTTGCCAATTGATTGCCGTGCAGAGCCTACAGGCTACCTTTATTTTTTTTATAATTAATTAAGTTACAATAGGTCCCGTTAGGGGATGGGCGCAGTGCAAAATAACAAAAAAAATATGTACTTTGTTAGTTATGTGATTAATAATTTATTCTTGTTCTGTCATTCTAATTCTGAGCATAGCATAAAATCTGTGTTTGCATTGTTTTTAATTATTCTTTAGCTTATGATATTCACGTTGATTTACAATGCAGAAAAGCAATCATAAATACAGGGTGTTAACGACATCGTAACAAAAACTTTGAGGGGTGATTGAGGCCATGATTCTGAGATGATATCAAGTGGAATTTTCCGTCGCAAAAGTATGGAACTGAAAATAATTTAAAAAAACACAAAAATTTTCATGAATATTCAGACTGAAAATTCCACTTGATATCAACTCAGAATCATGGTCTGAACCATCCCCCTGAGTATTCCTTACGATGTCACTAACACCTTGTATATACATAAACTCATGCTTATTTTCCAATAGGCTAAACAGAGGCTGTAGAATAATTGTAATCAGACAAAAGCCATTAATCGAGAATTTAAATTGAGACTATGAGAAATTCTAATATACTTCTAATGCTTCCTTCGTATTCATCAATTGTTTCATAGACCAGGGGGGTTAAAAAGGCCACATCGAAGCAATTCATCTAAAAAAGCAATATTGCTATTTGACATTTCTTGACATTGAGCACTTACTTTTATACGCGCAAATGCAAATCTGCTTTTTTAGATAAATTGCTTCCATGTGGCCTTTTTAACCCTGCAGTTCAGAGCTATCAATTTTTGTTATATTACTTTGTGAAATATTCCTCTACAGCCAATAGATTGGGATGAAGCGATAGAGAGCCGTGAAGCGGACAAGACTGTAGGCCCAGTGGAGTGGGCTAAGCCTGGCTATGATGAAGCCATCAGGATGCTGAAGAGCTTCCTCGATAAGAGACTCAAGATTTTCTCATCCAAGAGAAATGATCCTACTCAAGATGCTTTGAGCAATTTGTCACCGTGGTTTCATTTTGGTAAGAATATTTTATATCAAGCAAAGATTTTTAGTGAGGAAAATAAGTTAAGATGGATTAACCCTTATGCCCCTTACCAACAACATCTGTATGCAGAGAGCATTTCAATACAATACAATAATATTTTATTGCACACAAAACAAATCACATTATAAACAATAAGCATTTCTAGTGTTATTAGGTCACAACATGTTACACCTCTTTCATTTACTTAGTTTTAGTATCACTGTTTTTTAATTTATTCCAGGTCAAATATCAGTTCAACGTGTAGCCCTCTGTGTCCAAGAGTTGAAATCCAAGCACACTGAGAGTGTTAACGCATTTCTAGAAGAAGCCATTGTGCGTAGAGAGCTAGCTGATAACTTCTGCTTCTACTGTGAGCACTATGACAGTTTGAAGGGCGCCAGTGACTGGGCTAGAAAAACACTTGAAGATCACAAGTATGTATGCTACACAAAAAAAAAAAAATCAGACTCTCGGGACTTTTACCCGCAGCTCTTGTCAAGCCTGGACGAGCGTGTTAACCATTACACCACCGAGTCCTCCTACTGTCCATGCGAAATTCTTTCGATCTATGCTTTATATCTTCATTAAGCCTACGTCATTATTTTTAAGATTATTTCGATCTGATTTTCTTTTTGTTAGTTTCCCTCAGACGTGTATGTATGCTACTGTTTTAACAGCGATTTCAATACTTATTTTATAATCACATTTAATTTACAATGACAAGGCAAAAGTATACTAGATTTTTCTGTAACTGGAAAATTATAGAATAAAACATCTTCATTAAGGGCTTGTGTTAGCATCTGCTAATAAGTGTCTGACAGTCTATCATGAACTTATCTGGTCGATAGTTTATTCAACACAAGCGGCACGGGACCCATGCCGCTACGGCGTCAATTAAACATATCAAAGACTTTGACGTCACATGGCTAGTGAGTGGTTGAAGCCCTCAATTTCATTCGCGCCGCAGGTCCCGTGCCTCAGGCGCTGGATAGTGTAAGAAAAGTCATAGCTGTAATTACTCCAATTTTACTAGTCTGTCATGCTCCCAGCCCAACAGAAAATACTTTTTGCGCTCAGTTATAGCTATAACTGAAAATGAAGCTTCATTTGACTCTTTGTTTAATAAATAAACATTTATAAATTTCAGAAAAGACAAAAGAACCCACATTTACACTCTAGAACAGCTGTCTAAGGGTGAAACCCACGACGACCTGTGGAACTCTGCTCAGATTCAGCTAGTGAAGGAAGGCAAGATGCATGGGTTCCTCCGCATGTACTGGTGCAAGAAGATCCTGGAGTGGACCCCCTCGCCTGAAGACGCCTTGAAGTACTCCATATACCTGAACGATCACTACAGCATAGATGGACGGGACCCTAATGGATACACAGGTTTGTTGTGTTTGATGATTTTACGTAGATTGGTGGAAGGGTTGGCAGAGGAAGACCTAGAAGGACATACATTGACCAAATTGGAGATGTCCTTAGAAAAGGTTCAGTACGATCGACTCTGTACCGGCGTGCGTGTATGAAACGATTGACGAATGTGGAGGAAGCAAGAGAAGTGTGTCAGGATCGAAACAAATGGAATTCCATAATCTCTGCTTACCCCAGTGGGAAATATTCCCACTGTAGAAACAGTTGTTTTATGTTATATTTGGGTTTATATTTACTTTGTCATAAGGTAAATAAAAAATGATTTTGTGCTATTAATACATTTAAAAACAGAAAACAAAAAAATAAGCAAGTCTTTATGTATCGGATCCTCTGTTAATTGGTAGACATGATTTTTGCCCCCCAGACACTCCATACAGAAATCTTGTTACCATGCACCGCTTAATGCGTAAGTGCGAGCGAGATAAACAATCTGCGCGCGCACCCCCTGTTAGGGGCTTCCAGCCATTTAAAGTAAAACTCTGAGGGGGTGAAGTAAATCTAGCTCTGCGCCCGATACGAATTAGTGCGGGGCGGAGAATTCTATTCTCGTATCTTCAGTGTTACTCTTTATTATATGCCAGTTACGACTTAACGACTTCGCGTTTCTAATATATGCCCAGGATAGATGACATTTTGATGAGGAGCTCGGTGGCGCAGCGATAAACGCGCTCGGTCTGCGACTGTTGAAGTTGAAGAACTTTCGCAAAGGCCGGTCACAGGATGGGTGACCACAAAATAAGTTTTCATCTCCTCCGTGCTTCGGAAGGCACGTTAAGCCGTTGGTCCCGGCTGCATTAGCAGTCGTTAATAACCACCAATCCGCACTGGGCCCGCGTGGTGGTTTAAGGCCCGATCTCCCTATCCCTCCATAGGGAAGGCCCGTGTCCCAGCAGTGGGGACCTTAATGGGCTGATGATGATGATAGAACATTTTATGTTTTCTTTTAGTCTAGCCACGTATTTCACACATCCCATTTCATATTTATAACTACCCGCAAACAGCTATAGAATTTTTAACTCTCTTACCCGTACTTTCCAGGCTGCATGTGGTCGATATGCGGCATCCACGATCAGGGGTGGGCAGAGCGCGCAGTGTTCGGTAAAATCCGGTTCATGAACTACGAGGGATGCAAACGCAAGTTTGATATCAAGGCTTTCATCGCTCGATATGGTGGGAAGGTCCATAAGTACGTACCTAAGAAATGAGTTTCTTATCGATGTTGAGTGATAATGATAAGTTTACAACTATATTCTCAAGAGTTACCTGTTACCTGTTGTGTGTACCTTTTAAATAAATAAATAAGTTTTCAGAGGTACAGAATAGCAAGATAAACAAGTATCCACGTTTCATCGAGTTATAATAGGCCAATGTGATAGTCGGTTGGTGAACCATATCGCCGTCATCATAAAATTTTCGTAATGATCTTTTTTTATCGATTCGGTGAGGCGTGAGTTTTAGTTCATTATGCGGTGGACGTATTGGGAATATAGGCGTAAGCTTGTTGTTTTGAGCACATATTTATCATAAAGCGAAATAATATACTGAATCCTACTACAGTAGACATATTGGAGCATATACGCGTCTATCGTTGGAAATGTCTTCTCAGTTCGTCTCAGCCGGCGGGGACGTATTGAAGTAGCATTTCGAGATACGCCGGCTATTATTGTCCAAAGATCAAGTTATAACAGGTTACACGATCCTGAAGTTGTGTATATTGTTGTCTTCATGTGCGTTATATACTATATCAGTAGCCGAAACCTGCACATTACGCGCGACGCGATATACGAACCAACGCTATTGGCTACGTGATAAACCAGTTCTATTGGTTCAAATTTTAATATCGCGTCGCGCGAGATTATGTTTGTCGCAGGTACGGTCACGAGCATTAATATGTATAAACTTTGGTACCATGTCACGTTAACTTTTTTGACAAATTGAAATGTTAGTCTCACTAAATGTCAAATATGTTAGTGCGACAGAGTCCTAAAGTGGGTACTTTATTTCATATAGTACCAGTGATGTGCTGTTCCCGGGAATGTTCCTGTTGTAAAAACTGTTATTGGTAAGGACACTGGCAGGTTTATTTCCAAATTGTTCTTTCTCTTTCTCTGATCCTATCTACCTATTTCTCTCTGTCTCTCTATTTAAGAGCTGCGCTCTTGTCAGTGGAGTAATCGACCATCGACATCATCAATCAATTCATCGTCGATTGATCTATCTACCTTAAGACTAGGTAATAGATCTTTTCGCAAAACTTTGTTCCCTAAATGAGAATTTTCCCGGGTATAATTGTACAGTACATCACTGAAGGCACTCCCAAATATTCACTAAAAATCAGTTTTAAAATGTTATAACTCGTGGAACCCCACCTACAAGTGTGGTTTTTATTTAAACCAACACTGGTACCGATTCTGGCAGACTAAACTTAATTTTATTTTAATAAGAGCTCTAAAAGTTCATTAAATAAAAATAGTGCCGTCTTTCACTTACAACGAGTGCAAGAGAGAGATAGAGCTAGTTTTAAAACTGTTAAAAACTAAAATTTAGTTGGTGTCTGTAGGAATCAGCACCATTATGTGCTTTTAAAGTATTTGTGAATTTAATATCTTTAAGTGGAACGTAGTGATTGATGTCGTTAATATTTTAAGGTCTTCTTAAATGTTGTGAACTTAGCTTAAGGGTTGAACCTCATCGCACTTTCCTATGCTTCTATCCTTTTCTGTTACTCAGAACTCAGGTATAAAGATGTTCTGAAGCGGCATTTGAGAAGATGCAACATTGAGCCTTCTCAATGGGAGGGTTTGGCAGCACAGCGCCCAGAATGACGCAGGCTTGTGATGACGCGAGTCCACGAGTTCGAGCAACAGCGCACGGCAGACCTCGACGCTAAACGTGATGAGTTGAAGGCCTGTCCCCCTGCCGCTATTCATTATAATTACCAAAACGGTGTGCTCACGGGCCCTCACTGTGCGCGGGAGTTCACTGTAAAGATAGGCTACATAAGCCATCTTCGGGTGCATCAGCGTCGTGCCGACTAGGAGTCGATGTGGTCGCCATAGCCGTAATTGGTCGGAGATCATCATCATTTTATTTTTTATTTTATTATCACCACTCAGAACTGCCCCCTGAACATATTTTATCATCACTCAGAACTGTCATTTGTTAGAGCGAGAACGACCGCAAGCTTACGCACCGTTCCGCGTGCCGTCACTCTCTCTAGCAAATGAGGGTTCTGCGTAGCAGAAAAGGATAGAAACATAGGGAAGTGCTAAGAGGCAGCAGCCTGCCAGATGTGGTTCAACTCTAAGATTTCTTCAATGTTTTCAATTTCAAAAACTATACTATACGAATTATTAGAAACGGCTCTTGGCTAGCTCAAGTCTTCGAATAAAAATATACTGTAAGTATTTATAACTAAGGAAAAAAATCCAGTACTACTTAAAACTAATTTTAAAAGTTACTTCCAAGTAATTTATTACAAGTGTAGTTTGCTAAGTTTTATTTTTTATGTGCATAAGTTTGTTTACAAGTTATTTATTTCATTACGTCAATTTCACAAAAAAATACACACTTCAGAAGGTAGTGTCTTTAGTCTTGAAGAACTAATATTATTTACTTTTAGATTGATATCATACTTAGAAATCTCATCGAATTGTTTGTGCTAGAATGATTCATACATTTGCAAGTTTTTTTAAGTACTTAATTTAAGCCTGTGATGTGTACTAACAACACTGCATTGATAAGTATTATTTCTTGTTTCGCACATACTAACTACCTCAAATTAAGTGATATAAGTAAAAAGTAACATAATTCTGTTTGGATCTTAATAAATCTTTTTTATCATTATTAACCGTCTTTTTATAGTTATTTTTATAAAAAAGACCAGGTCAAGAGTTCTCTAAACTGGTGAGCATGCATGAAGACTTTGATGAGAGTGGAAGATGGGAAAGTGGTGTGTTAGGATCGTAGTAAGTGGAAGTCTTCTATCGTGTGGGTTGTGAGATGGATTCCTAACCTCATCAACCCTGATGTCAGGGTTTTGGACATTCAGGTAATCAGCCTGTAATGTGCTAAACCTAACTAGGGATCACAAAGTGATTTTTGTTATATGTCCCCACCGGGATTCGAACCCAGAACCTCCGGATCGTGAGCCCAGCGCTCAACCACTGGCCCACGGCCCACGGAGGCGGTTAGGAATTCCGTGCTCTCTGCCTACGGTTGGTTATTATTTAACACAAACATAACATCACGCACAAAGGGGTAGGCAGAGGCGTACAGTATACACGGTCACGAGCATTAAGTATACACTTTGGTACCATGCCACATTAACTTTTTTGGCAAATTGAACTGTAAGTCTCACTAAATGTCAAATATGTTAGTGCGACAGAGTCCTAAAGTGGGTACATTATATTGCCCATGACTGTACAGTATATACATCTACTTCTCGGCACCTGTGTTGCTTATTTACATTGTATTAAAACATCAATATATTGCTTATAAATATCTTTATTTATGAATGTGTGTCTGTTGTAGTTACACGATCATTATATTCCGATAATCTTCATAAAATTAGAAATAGAAAAATAATATCAAAGAGCTATTTTTTCTTGGAACATTAGTGAGTCGTAACGTGTTGGGCGTCTATCGTTATAGTTCAATACAACTTATTTTATAGTCAAATATTGTAATTTAGAATACCTACACAAAAGACGTCGGACATCAAGTCCTCACAATAGTTTCGTTTACAAAAAGCACGTAATACACAATTGTCATAGAGGTTATCAAATAGTCTCACGAAACATAAAACATCGCTTGTCTATGATGTCACTAGAAAGGAAATATGAAATAACATTTAGAAGAAAATATAATTATGATTTCACCACACAAAAGAATAAAATACATTGAAACAAATCTAATAATTAAGTTCGACGTTGACTGCATTGCTTTATTATGGATATTGAAATTTATTATGATTTTAAGTTTACAAATACCCGAGTAACTGTTTCAACTATGAACACAAATTGTGGCTCGCTTCTATTAACATATTCCACTAATACACAGTACAGCACAAGGGTAATACACCTTTACTTTGAACGTACAAACATTATTTAGCTTACAATAAGGCTCTCAATTTTAAATTTCTTAGAAAACCCGTGATAAATTGTCGAAGATTTTAGAGGAACTGAGATCATAACCAAATTCTGTGGCTCGAGTGTAACGAAACGGGAATGTGATACCAAGCGGGTCGTATTTTAAAACAAATTTGGAATTCGGTTATAATTACAACCTCAAAGGAAAAGGCGGTCGTCGAAAAAAGGCGACTTGCTACATTATATACTAGTCGTTTGTGTTTGCTGCCTTGTGTCGGTGTGTGTGTGAAAGCAGAGCTAGATTCGCTGTTACGAGCGCGGACGGGTCGACGGCTCCTACAGTGGCCTGCGCCCGGTTATTGCACGCAACACGAGTTCTTGTGGCCGTTCTTCTTCAGCCGCGACTTTGGCCGGTACTTCTCCAAGTACGACAGCTGTTTGGCGTTGATGGCGCCCCGACGCTGACTGCAACAACACAAACAGTGACTAGTGTTATTTTTGAAAATAATTTATTAATACTAAACTAATAATGCGGTTCGTACTGTCGATTAGTTGATTTCCGAAAGTCTCCTGTACGCCTCGATAACAGTACATTCGGAAGTTTCACCTTACGCGATATCGCAGACTTCAAAAAAGTAGGCTGCGGTGGTTGGGACATGTGAAGCGGAGACCACATGAGTACATTGGGAACAAGGTGTATGATCTCAACATTCCAGAAGACGAGGACGACCACGACACAACGAGATGGGCAGACAACATGAAAAAAAGATCTTGGGGGGGTTAAAAAAGCCGTATCGATGCAATATTGCTTTTTGACATTTATCGGCATTGAGTCATTAAGGTCATGCATCCATTAAAAAGGATCTTCTATCGTGTGGCTTGTGAGGTGGATTACCAACCCCATCAACCCTGGTGTTAGGGTTGCTATTGAGCCGCCAAAGGCCTCTGACATGGCTCATGTAACGACTACTTACTTCCAGCAAGTAGTAACCGGGACCAACAGCTTAACTCGCCTTCCGGAAGCACTTTACTTTCAGACAATCAGGTGATCAGTCTGTTATATCCTAACCAAACTAGGGATCATAAAGTGATTTTTGTGATATGTCCCCACCGGGATTTGAACCCGGGTCCTCCGGCCAACGCTCAAACCACTGGACCACGGAAGCCGTTTTTTTTAAGTGTCAAGGAAGCGGAATTAACATGATTTCATGAGTACTCACTCTCTGATGGTCTCCACAGCCTCCTCGTACTTCATGCCGAGCTCGATGAGCGCGATGGCCACCATGACGGGCGCTCGTCCCAGCCCCGCCACGCAGTGTACCGCCACTGCCGCCTCTGGCTTGTTCTGGGCCCTGGAAACGGTAGTACCGTTACATAAACTTCTTAATATGAAAATTTGAACATGAAATGTAAGACTTAAAACTAAAAAGGGTACTAGCTCGGCTAATGTCATTTTTGTTGTCGCCGATTTTCAGCCAGACCTCTAAAAATAATACAAAAAACTTAAACTAATAGTAATAACAAATCAATTATCAGCAACAGACTCTGCGCTATTAAAATAAAAACATTATGCGCACTGTTAATATACCTTACTTAAGTAATATATTTATTTATAAAGTCCTTTATTTCTTTAGTTTGTCTCATTGAGGCAACTGGCGTTTCAAGAGTTGGCGACTATTTGCGCAGAGAATAGGCCTGACAGTTCAGAGGGCAAATGCTGACAGCGTTTTGGGTGCTCTGTCTCAGTGTGACGCGCTGGAAGAAGTATTCTATTTATAAGCTGGTATTGTTTTTATTGTTATTTTTTACGTATTGATTAAATTCCTGTTGAAAATTAAGAATCAAATTCATATACATAAAAACATTTTTACATATTCTAGTTTACGGTATTGTGACTAATATAGATGACAATTACGGCGTACATGACTTACACAATTTAATAAAAAAAAATATATAATAAAAATTACAAATACAGACCCATAAGCCTGATCTCCCACCTCTATAAAGCCTTCATCAAAACGGTTGAAAACCGCATAGCAGGCAAATTAGATTCCCACCAACCGCCTGAGCAAGCTGGATTCCGTCCCTCATTCTCAACCACCGACCACCTGCACACGCTAAACCAGGCCATAGAAAAACACAACGAGTTCAATAAGCCGCTGTATTTGGCGTTTGTGGACTATTCAAAGGCTTTCGACAGTCTCACACACGAATCGATATTCTCGGCCTTACGGAGACAGAATACCGAAGAGACATATGTAAAGCTTTTAGAATTGGTCTACAGAAGCAGCACGGCCTCTATTAAACTCCACTCCCAGGGACCAACGTTTAAAATTGAAAAGGGCGTGAAACAGGGTGATCCCCTCTCCCCCAAATTATTTACATGTGCCCTGGAGGAAGTGTTTAAAAAGTTGGCCGTCTCATGGCAGACGGAAGGAGTAGTCATCGGCGAAGGTAGATTAACTAATCTCCGCTTTGCCGATGACATAGTCCTCTTTGCCGACACGGCAGCTAAGCTCGAGGGCATGCTCCAAGACCTGAGCACAGCAAGCCTTGAGATTGGACTCAGTATGAACCGAGCCAAAACCAAGCTAATGACCAACGGCACAAAACGTAAGGTATTGGTCGATGGGCAGGAGATAGAATACGTCGATGAGTACATCTACTTGGGCCAGATAGTCTCCTTCCAGAGCAGGCAAGAACGAGAAATCGAGCGCCGTATAGATAATGCCTGGAAGAGCTTCTGGTCGATGAAACATCTCCTGAAAGGGGATCTTCCCCTTTCACTGAAACGCAAACTTATCGACGTGTGCATCCTGCCAATCCTTACTTACGGTGCCCAAACGTGGTCGCTTACTGAGGCTCAAAAGGCCAAGGTCGGGGTTTGTCAAAGAGCAATGGAGCGCAAGCATACTAGGTGTAAAACGAATTGATCGAGTTAAAAACACTGTGCTGCGCTCAAAAACCGGTATAGCTGATGTTGGCAGGAAGACCGCCAGGCTAAAGTGGGACTGGGCTGAACACGTGTGCCGCATGCATCCGGAACGATGGGCAAAGATCATCACGCACTGGGTACCACAGGACGAACACCGTAGACGTGGTAGACCCCGGAAACGATGGCGCGATGATCTCGACGGTTATCGAAAAGACTGGATAGAGCTCGCACAGAACCGGGATACTTGGAAGAATATGGGGGAGGCCTTTGCTCAGCAGTGGGATCATATAGGCTAATAATAATAATAATATAATAAAAATTACAAAGTGTAAAGTTAGCCCAAAGGAACTCCCGTCTATAATTTCTCAAAATTCGTTGGTTATGAGCAAATGTACTAGGTGGTCTCGCGAAAGTTTCGCAATCAAGCGGATCCGCTAGATATGTACGAACCCTCTGAGGGTACCCTCACCTTGCGCGGTAGATTTCCCAGCGGAACTATTCCCAGCCCACTTCGGTCAGTTTAGGATTTGATTACGTCGCCAACAGGTAACAGGGACATAGGGATGTGACGAATTGTTAATTCGGTAACTTCGTTAAGAGTTTTGGGGTAATTTGAATTAGTTTAAACCTCAAATTAACACGACTAAACCTCAATGGGGTGGTCAGAAGTACATCCATCGTACGATGAACTAAGTCCCTCCACACCTCACCGAGCTTTCTGTTAGACCAACGTGTAGGTTGCTGAGCCGTATCGCCGTCTATAATGGTCGAGCCAACTGTGTTAGTGAAAAGTGCACTTATAATAAATGTATAACTGCTTGTTGCAAGTCCGGTACCGGGCTTCGAATCGGCTCTCCCTGTTTGAGAAACAAGCCGGTGTACCACTGGACCACAGCGACCTTGATTATTCTATAACTGTATTATTTTACTGTAATAGAGGTGAATCAAAGTTCCTAAAGTTTTTGTTCGGCTAAGCGATGCGCATCGCAGACCTGAGACCTCCTGAGACATAGAATAAGGAATAATACTACATATAAAACGGCAACTCTCCGCTCCCCACCAGCGTCTTACTTAGGTTTACCCCACCCGCCCTCGGACATAGTTTAGTCTTCAATCGTAAAACGAGGTTGTTTGTATGAAGTGTCTGGGGTGTGCTTGAGGTCTGTCCGATAGGTACAACCCAGAGAAGGGCACGCATATAAATGCCTATAAACCAGCCTTGTGAAATTAGTTTCATTGAATGTTTTGAAACTGCGGCAAGCTAATGCTATTGTATTTTTTGCCAATTCCATTATTGCCCCTAAAATAACTATACGTATCGTATGACTAACCTAACTATCGAATGACTAAACTAGTCGTCATAGTTGATACAATATTACACAATTTACACCTTTGTTTTGCAACCTATTAACATGTCTTAGAAGGTAGTTACACACTGTAAATGGACTACGCATTTACGCTAAGTAAGTATACAAAACCACATGTTTATGACTGTTTATGTATTTCAGTATTTAACATAAGCTCACGACTATCCCAATTGGGGTGGTCTGAGGGAGATACATCGCAAGATGCACTGAGCAACCACACCCCCTATTGCATGCGACTTAAAGCGAGAAGTGAGTGTATAAATGTGGGAGGGAGCGGAAAAGTAAACACTAAAATCTTCATAACCACCTATATTATCTTAAAATTATTTTACACAGCAAAACGTTTTAGGTTCAAATCCGGCGGCCTAAACCAATGATTGTAGAATTTATTTTCTAATTCATATTTGCATCACAAATGATTATCACGTGGTGCAGGAAAACATCCGTGAGGAAACCCACATTCCCGAGAAATGCACTTTCGGAGGTATGTGATATTTTCCCCTCGCGGATTGGAAGGTCAGACAGACAGTCGCTTCTGTAAAAAACCGGACCGGTAAGCGACCTCCTGAAAACGGGATAATCCTAGGGAGATGATGGTGATTTTTACACAACACAGAATAGCACGACCTAACACCTTAATATTCAAATTAGAGAAAAAAATCTTTCAGCAACGCGGTGCGCGTCGTCCATGTCGTCGGACTTTTCTGTCCCTTTCTTTTTTTCATAGCTCTCGCTCTTTCACTCTGTTCAATCGAATAAGTCTTCACTCATATCTTTTCTCATACGTATCTTGCATGTACCTGTCTCTCTCTTACTCGTTCATCTTATAGTTTCATACATCCCACATGTATTATACACCTCTCCTTCGGGGACACAGGCGTGATGTATGTATGTATGTATATTATAAACTCTTTCTGCAAGATTTTACTCTATCTCTCTTAATAAAACAGTCTATCTTCACCTTGTATTATGGGCTTAGTAACGTGAGAGCTCGCGAGATGCTAAGCCCCATACATCATAATATGAGTCCATAATATATCTTATACGTCACGTTTTCTATAGTTATTAGTATTCCATCCGCAATACGTTGAGATCTTTTCGCTCAGTGTGTGAATACAGGCGGAAATCGCAGACGAGAATGTGTTTTGAAGTAAGATCATAAAATACAACAGTTAAAACGTTATTATGAGATCTTTGCACTTTATGACGCCTCTGCAATTATCTTTATGTTAGTAAAGAGTAAAGACGGTTCTAAATGCTTTCTGATTATATAAATAATGGTGTTGATTCCTGTAGACACCATCTAATTTTATTTTAAGTTATACCTGTCATTTTATTATCCGCCGAAAGAGAAAATGACGGGTAGTCGACAGGCTTAAAGTTTAGGGAACACACTTCAATTCTAAGCAGGAATTTTAAAAACCCTCCCATATTTTTATATTGGCCAATAACCGACAGAATTAAGTTGACAGCACACGGATTGCATACTAGCGAGATGCTTAATTTATTAAAAATCTAGTTGTCAATCATCCGTCCCTTTCCTCTTCGGCGGATAAGAAAATGATGGGTATAACTTAAAATAAAATTAGGAAGTGTCTGCAGGTCTCGGGGCCATTAGTTTAACAATCATTTTATTTATATTAGTTAGTACCTACCAAAGAGGAATGAGGAGCGCCAATGTAATTTCAAAGGTCTATCTTTATCCTGATTGATGAAATTGTGTACAATTATCATAAAAAGGGTGACCAGCTGTCCCAAAAATTTGTATCTACTCTCTTTGGTGGAATCACACTTCGACAATATTAAACATAGGAAATCCATCCTGTATTGACTCGAAGGACATTTGACTATTTATAAACGAGCAAAATTTTGAGGAAATCAAGGACAGTCCCCGGAGCATTCGGGTCAAGGTGATGGAAATATCCCGTGGCGTATGCCATACTTGTTAACGAGCTTCTAATAAATTGGGCGTGTGTTGGACACACGTCAATTGCTTGGGGAGACAAAATTATAACGCTGCTTGTACTTCAGAGAGTAATTTGTTTTCATGATTTGTTGTGAATAATGTGTTCCGGGTAAGCCGATAAGTCTTGAGATTCATTTGACAATATTCACAGAGGAGCTGTGGTAGCCCAGTTGGTGAAACGCTTGCCTCTCACTTTGAGGTCGCAGGTTCGAATCCAGCACAGGCCTAAACCAATGATTGTCGAATTTGTTTTCTAATTTATCACGTGCTCAGCAGTGAAGGAAAACATCGTGAGGAAACCCACATTCCCGGGAAATGCATTTTCGGAGGTATGTGACCTCACTTGTATTGGGCTGATTTTCACCTATACAGCTAAGTAATGGTAAGCGCGGTACTATACTAACTTGTCGCGCAGAATCTCGAACCACTCGTCGACGACGTTGGTGGGCGGGAAGGTGCCGTCGTCGTAGGCTAAGTCGCGCACCTCGATGCCCTCGGCCTTCAGCGGCGCCATGTCATAGCTGGGCTCGCACACGCGCACCACCGTGCACACATTGTGCTTGCGCAGCTCCTATAATCAACAACGTCCATGTTATAGGAGAAAATTAAAGCGCAAACTGACCCGGACGGGACTCGAACCCGCGGCTCTTGTCAAGCCGGGACGAGCTTGTTAACCATCACGCCGAGATTTCCCTAAACACGGGTGGGTAATATATTACCCACTCAAAATCTTTGATTTATAAGAATTTAGAACACAAGTAATTAGATATAAATACAGCAAATTAAAAAAAAATATATTTACATAACCTGAACAGTCTAACAGTTAGTGACATCGTAACGAAAACTTTGAGGCATGATGCAGACCATGATTCTGAGTTGATATCAAGTGGAATGTTCTGTTGCAAAAGTATAGAACTGAGAATAATTTAAAAAAAAAACACAAAAATTTATTAACTCAGAATCATGCCCTTCAGTATTCGTTACGATGTCACCACCACCCTGTATACGTCAGTCACACTGCTGAGCACAGGCTTCCCCTCGATCAACCGTAGATATTACGCAAATACTGGTTAGGAGAAAAGGAATACTTTATCTAGTACTATCTTTATGGGTATTGTAAAGTTGCTATAGAAAATCCTTTGATCCAGTCCTTTCTACCAAAAAGTTCATGAACAATCGCGCCTACGATGTTATCATTCCAATTGAGAGGTAATGGAAACCAATATCTAGACAAGGACTAGATGTAGACGATAATACTTAGATAATACATCAACAATGTAACTTTATCTATAAGAGGAATAATAGCTCTGATAATAATAATAAATGCCTAACACTTCAAGGATCTTGACAATGAAACAGTTCAGTAAACCGAATATCAGAAAGTATAATTATTCATTGTTGTTTGTTATATTTTATAGTTTTGAATTAATTTACCAACTTCAATAGTTCCTTTCTCATGTTCGACTGGGGTTTCACAATATTATTCAAAGAGGCAAGCCTAAAAGAAAGTAGAAAGACGATCACGCCATTGAATGAGATTGGCAAAACATCTGCCTGGATGGTTAGGGAACAATGGAAATAGAGAAGGGAAGCCTTTCCTCAACAGTGGGACAGAATAAGAGAGGGTTTTACCTGGAGATAGGACTGGATGGTGACGTCCGATGGCCTGTCGGTGATCAGGAACCGCATGTTCTTGTACTCGATGAGCGACGGCGCCGGCCTGATGTCCTTCTGCTTCATGATGACCACGGTTGCTTCTCACTTACGACTCGATAACAACTCGACCGCTACTCGCGCACTATTACTACAGATGGCCTCACTTTCACACGCGGCCGTCAGAGTCTAACAGACAAATTGTCACTCTATTTCCACACAACACACGGCAGTTTCGTTAATTTAGTTTAGAAAGGGTCCAATTATATCATTTGAAGCACCCGCATGGATCTCGTTTTCAACCACTTGAGCACATACGGAGACGGCCAAACAAAAGTTCTGAATGTGGAATGAAACAGAAAATTATGCGAAAAACATAAGTTTGTTGTCGTTCACTCGACTTCGGCAACTTGATATGCTCCAATTAACGGGTTCCGAATTTAAGGTAACTGAAACAGAAATAGGAAAGTTGTTAGCGGCGATAATAATTGCTCTGGAGAGAGATGCGTGGTGGGTTTCATTTTGAGGTGTATGTGCGTCAGAAGCAGACCGGCGACTGAAGTGAGATAAAAAATGGGTAGTTTAAAAATAGAGGGCGGCTGAAGAGTGTGGATCATGTGAGTTGCCTCTGTCGCGACGTTCGCGGTGTGTGAATTCTGTGATCGGATGCCAACTGCCAACAACGCATCACTTGTTAGCGAGCTCCTCGATCCCCACTTTATATCAACGATAACACCAACAGTAAACACCCCGCCCTGACACCGCTGTTTATTGTGTATTCTGCCCGATGTAAGTTTGCACTAATGTCGAGTGATGTTATGTAGGCAAACTGAAATTTATCTCGAGTTTGCCTTGGTCAGGAATAGATAACAGCTGATAACACTGCGGTTTCATTAACTTAATTCTAACCTATGAGTTATCCTGAAGGCATTTTATTGACAAGTTTGCTATCTTGCTAGTTTGCATGCTCTTCGCACGCAAATAGTAGATTAGGGTCAAATAAACATAACACGCAGATAGTTTATCAGGTGCTATTAAACCGGGGCAACGTGTTAACCTCTTTTCCCTTCTGACTTATCCGTATAACAATATGAATCTGAAGTATTGCTAGCAAAAAGTTTTAGTTTGACGCATTGCGAGATGTTTGCTAAAATGAATCAAAACATTTGCTTTGCAAATCTTTTTATTTGCTTGCGATTTTTCTTGATATCTCTTGAACCATACAGCTATCACTTCTGTCGCCGGTCTGCCTCTGACGCACATACACCTCAAATGAAAACTTGAGACTTTAAGCCAACTACTGCTACTACCGCATAGTCCGTGAACATAATGTAAGATCGCGACTAAACAGTCGTAGTAGTCGTAGTCAGAGGGACATCCATCGCAACGAAAGATGAACTAAGTATCCACACTTCACCGAGCTTTCTGTTAGACCAACGTGGTAGGTGGTGAGCTGTATCGCCGTCTATAATAGCCGAGCAAACTGTATTAGTGAAAAATGCACTTAAGATAAATTAATAACTCATTGGTGCAAGTCCGGTACCGGTGTACGAACTGGCGCTCCCCGTGGCTTGCTTGCCAGTGCACCACAGGGCCACAGTGACTCAGTTGTTCTTGAATAACATTTCAATTCAATTCAAATTATTTATTTCAGATTAATATCCATAATTATAAGTATAAGTACATCAGATTAGATTAGATAAATTAGATAAATTAAAATTAAATTATATATAAAATCAAATAAAATTAATATTATGAATAAAAATGAAATTACACGAAATAAAATAAAATACATTAGTGCCCATTCGGGTGCACACAAACCCAACCCAAATTCAGTTCGACAGCTCCCAAATGAGTGCCGTCCTGCACTTACAATAAGTGCAAGAAAGGGATAGAGCCAATTTTAGTCCTGTCAAACCAAACCAAAATTAGTTCGGTGGTTGCCCGAACTGTCACCAATGATAACATTTTCATTGCAAGAAAGGTGATGAGCTGACATGTAGTCTTATCCATCTCTCCAGCATCGGCGAGTCCCACCTCTCAGACAATGCGCTCAGGATACCGTTAGTGCCGCCACGAAACCGCTCTAGCAGTGAGGCGCTCCGCTTCCGGATGATCGCATAGAAATCATCGGTTTGCGCCTGCGCAAACATCACCGAAGCGCTGCAGAATCGCGGCAACCCCATCAGCCTCCTGAACGCATTGTTATACAGCACGCGCAGGGCGCTATATGCCCGCCGCGAGTATTTGTTTCAAGTGGACCTACCTGTGGGTGGGTGTAAATAGGCGCGACGTTCAAGTCAGCCCGCGCTGCCGGCATGGGTCCGCGCCTGCGTCTGCGCCACTCGTTTATTTGTGTTGAGCCTGGCAGTACTCCGCGCTGTCCAAGCGGAACTCCATCAATGGCGCCACAGAAGGGATCTCCAGCTGCAACAAAGAAAAGGAAAAAGTTAGTTTGGACTTTGGAGGATTCTCTTGATGTTCTTCTTATCGTGTGGGTTGAGGTGGAATACCAGCCTCATAAACTCTGGTGTCAGGGTTATGCTTGAGCTGCCAAAGGCCCCTGACATGGCTCATGTAACGATTACTCACTTACGTCAGTAAATAGTCACCGGGACCAACGGCTTCACGTACCTTCTGAAGCACGGATCATCTTACTTTCGGACAATCAGGTGATCACTCTTGATGGTGAAAGTTATATAATATATGGAAATTACTGGAAGCTTAGACAGGATGATGATGTCATGATGAGACGGCGTCCATGTCAGAAGCAACGCGTGTGCTGTTACGTTTAAACTACTAGTAACTACACTGTATTTTGTCTAGTTTCCAACCAGAATTTCTTGTAAAGGTATTACCAATAAAGTCAAATACATACGATGTTCTCAGATTTGTTTTTACACCAATATGTGAAAAAAATAAAATGATGGCTAAATATTTTGAATATCCCACATCACAATGTATATATTCATAAAATTATATAAAATGTAGTGTACACTTCAAACAAACAAGGTATTGATTACACATGCCGTTTGGTAATGTCACAAATTCATAATAATCTCCTTTCCCTGAAATGACTGACTCGCATGGAGCGAGACAGCTTTGGAAAGAAAGGGTTCCTTAAGGAGTTTCTTAATCATCTCCCTGGCATTATCGTCGGTTCCACTTACCTGGCCCGCATATTTGAAAGGAACGGTTTTTTACAAAAGCGGCCGAGATATGCTTCTTAATACTAATAGAAATTTTGAAAAGAGAACAGACACGTTAGGCTTCTTGTCAGAGACTGGTGTTGGGTTGAATTGTTGTAATTTTGTCTTGTCACTCATGTTTACTACAGATTTGTGTTTTCAGCGAACCGTTCATTATGTTATCACGCCCCCATGTTTACAACTGGTGAAATGCGTATCAGGAATATATTAGATCAACATGCGCCGGTTGAAAATATTTGACCACTGGAAAAGGAAAACAACGTAGGAAGTGACGCATTATGTTTACGGCTTAGTTTTAATTGCGTTTCGTAGAAGTTAGGCGTCGATCATTCATATACTTGTTTTGTGTGTAATAGATATGATTGGACACTTTATGATGCATTGGAAGTTGAGCCACCCGGTACAGCTACAACGATTCGCAAGAAGACCAAAGATATAATACATATAAATACGAAACTACACTTATTATTATTGTTTTCCTTCGGAAGTTATTATCGAAGGATGTTCGACCTTTTGAATCATGACCTGATCAGAGATCGTCCTGATATGTATTGACGTCCTTTGCGGCACATTTCGTACGGATACAGTTGATAATACGAATAAGCCACTTACATGCGCAGTCAAGCAACTAGACACTGATCACAAAGTTCCTGAACAACTGGGTGTCACCGCAGGTGTGAACGAACTGAGGCAACAACGAAAACAGCGCGAATAGCACGAAGTTACACAAATCCACCGCCCTCAAAAAAACCCGCATCTTTTTTGGCAAACAGAAAGAGCTCTTGATAAATATAAACGGTATTAAACAAAAATTAGCGCAAAACCGTAAAGACGACGAATTAAGGGAACGCCACGGACGACTGTGCGCGGCGCAACAGATTTTGGCAAGCGACCCAGGCGTGGGAATCTCACTACGTCATGTGTTTACATTACGACACACATTCACAATATTTAGTGTTGTTGCATATATTGGCAGCGATCGAAATCTTCCCGCAATAGGCAGCGGTCAGAAAACGAGGCAATATTTCGGAGCGTTATTTATTCCTTAGATTTTATCGAGGAAATTTGACTTGGGACGAGTCCAAGAGAAATACTGGATTGTGTCTCTTACCAACAACAGCATATTGCTATACTTTCTGAAACAAAGGGCGGAGTGCTTAGCTTTTAAGGAAAATTAATCACGATTTTTCGACGTTGCCGTGGAATAATAATGATTAACACGTTTTATAAACTTACTCCCACGCACAAAATTGAAAGAATGAAACATTATTGTAAGGAACCACACTTGCATTACAATGGCGAGAGAAGTTAGTACGAGATTCTTGTTTTATAAACTTGAAAAACTTGACTATGAGATGTATCTTGCTCCTTTTCATCGCTCAAACGGGTCCGTGCGCCCCAATTCCTGAACAAAAGGAACCCGTAGCAGGTACAAGCGACTAAATGGGAGAGATAAGTTGACAAAAAACAAAAACTGCATATCCAAGGAAGATAAATATAGAGTAAAAATAATTTACTCCTTTTAGGTAGAGTCCAAGATTAAACATCCTTCTCCAATTTCTTTGCAACTTTTCCGTTTCTAATTACAAAAGCAGGTTTAATCCGACCTCAGCAGTACTTCCTTAGTCCCGGATATTGAATTTTAATTTTGCAGCTTCGTAATTCATTTACTACTTTACATTTCGTTAGATGTAGACTCAGGGTAATTTTAGGCGAAAGTTGACTTTTGGCTAGCTTTACACTACATTTTTTCTGCCACTTTTTGGAGGAGGTGAGGTGTACACGTACAACACATATCTACTCAGTGCCGCACAGAAGACAAAAATCAACGTCTCTACCTATAAATGCATACCAAAACAAAACCGTCACAAAAATAACAAAACACGAACGGTCGTTCATGCGCTTTCGGCAGAGGAAAATGCGTGCGCTTGGCAACTCCTCTCTAAAATTTCTCTTACGATGTAGAAGAACATTGAGCAGTAAATTGAACCTATACATGTCTAACAACAAGTCTACAATTAGATAAATAAAGACAGCATTGCCAATTATTTAATGTTTGATAACAGTGTGCTTTCGATCGCCAATAAAGGCACCAGAAACGATTCATTTACTACGTCCATTACCAATATAAGACAATAAGAGATGCCTGGGATATAATTGGCTATTCGATCTATTCTAGACTATACGAGAGAGTACAACCAGCTCTTCGAGGCCGAAAATACCCGTGACTACACAACCGGAATAGCTTTGAGGGTAAACATAGTGATTTATGTAGCCTGTCGCCTCTGCATTCTTTATTTCATTTATGGCTGCTCGGACAATATAGACATTTGTTTGGTATACTGCAGACTATCTGTTTATAAAAATACTTTTAAACAGAATTATGAACAAGTCCATGAATGCATTATATTTTAATGCCACCTATTAAAATTATAATGATATAACAACGACACATCAAATTAATATAGCATCATAGATATTGGTTAGTTCTAATGCAGTCATCAGAATATAAATCATGACGTTAATTCAAAATTAAACGGTATATACAAATTGGTTGGTATAATAACATAAATATTTTAAATATATTAGCTCACTTCGAAGAGCCATCGACTTCTAAATAACGGAGGTTATTAACCTCAGCGTCAGATTACGATTGAAGGTCAAAGGACTTGGTGAAATCAACAAAGTTCGTGAAACCAAGAGTCTAACTGGGATATATTACATCATTACAATTAAACTGTCTCGAACTCTATCGCACATACACTCAAGCCAGAGGAGCAATTTTAATAAAAAGTTAACAAAACCCGCGACTGAGTAAATGTGACCATACAAACTCACACTTGTAATAAATAACATCGAGATTAAAATATAAGTAGGTACAGATGAATGAAGAAATGAGGGCTTTATAAGATAATGCTCTCACAATCTGCTGCAACAACAAGGAGAAAAAATGTGAGAAAAAGTATCGCAGACGTGCAGGCGAGGATGGTAAGATTGGGGGCCCGGCGAGACGCGGCGACGGTCGATAAACCCTACCCACACACGTCCGCAAACGTTTTAGTCAACCGTCCATAATGCTGTACCCACCGGGACCGTCTAGCCGTACCAACAATTAAATCCCAGGTATGATCCCCTAAGAAAGCGGATAAACTTTGTAAAAACATTGTAGTAGCAGGTAGTAGCACGCCTTAACGGTCACTTGCTCGTTAATATATCAACGTTGGCCTTAGAAATGCTTGCTAAGCTATTATTTTAGCCCACTACCTATCGAATGGGATGACCATGTACAAGTTTTATGAGATGGATAGACGTTATGTTCAAAGTCAATGCTTGCATTGCACGCGAGGTCAGTTATAGGACATCACATTTTTATTATCCACCTCTTATCTACTTATGAGAGAAGGCAATGTAGCAGCTTATTACTCTATTATAAACACATTAAAAATCATAATGTGCATCTATTTCCAGCAGACGCACTGAACAATGGTCCATTGAAATTGACAAGGGCACGAGGATGTCAAGCGAATGTTGTTTGTCTATCAATAGCATTGGCAACGTCTTGCTATGGATGTGACATCCGATACGCTCCAAGCATGTTAGTTGATACGTAGTCAGTGCACACGTGGACAACAAGCGGGTAGGGTGTTGGCCACCACAATAAACATGGTTAAGTTACAACTAGTTTCTAAGGAAGATATTCATAGAAAGTTTACAAAGGCAACAACAGAAACCTGCCAGGTGCAAGTTATAATGCGCTCGGACAATGCAAACGCTTATTCTTCAAAAGTTACAATGATTAACGTCGCGCTGGGAAACATTTGTCTCCATGCATAATAGAAAAGATTCAGCACCTTAGACACTAATATATTATCCAATTCTTGGAGAAAAATAAAGTCATGCCATTAAATATGACGATGTAATTTATGTTCGAGAATTCGTATTTAAATAGCAATTCATCGAATGAAGTGTCCTATTGACGTATAAATATACTAAAGTACGGTTATTATTCGCACCAATAAATGCGTGGGCTCACTAAGCTCCATTCTTGAGTACTCTTAATAAAAGTACTCTTATAAACGATGAGGTAAAGCGGTTATCAGTGAATATAGAAATTCCAAGAATGGGGTAGAAAAATATAATATTTACAACAAACGCTGCGAGACACTGTACGTCTTCCGCCACAAATCTAATAAATAAAATTGTACGTATGTGAGACGTACCATTTGAAATGCCCAATGGATTTTGACGCGTGGCTCATTTTAGAACAACAACAAGGAATTGAGTTAGATAAACATCAACCAGAAGGAATGCGCTGGCACAGAATAAACTACCGATTGATCTAGAACACTAGGTTATGAGGTATATGAAAAAGTACACATACACATAGAAGTGTTGCGCTTGAGACTGACGAGAGATTTTAAGCCACAAAGCAGCTGGTACTTGATTAAAGACAGTTGATCCAGAAATCCATCGACCTTGAGTTCACGCTACCGTGTTTCACTCTCATCTACCATCCTAAGTACCCAAAACAAAAAGTTTTCCTTATTTTTCTACTTATTGTAATGCAGCTCTGACCTTGACTTGGCAAAAGACCATCTAAATTGCGGCGTATGAGGAAACGGAAGCCATTCACTTATTAAGTGCCCAGCCTGACATGGATAAAGCACGTGTAAAGTTAAATAATCACTAAATTAATGTTTTTATTGTCAAGAAACGCATTATCAAGTATTCTTTTGGGTATTCCCTACGGGTATCTAAATACAGGGGGGTTAAAATGGCCACATCGAAGCAATTCATCTCAGAAAGCAATGTTGCTTTTTGACATTTGTTTGCATTGCGCACTTACTTTTATATGCGCAAATGTACATACATACATAAACTCACGCCCGTAATCCCTAATGGGGTGGGCAGAGCCACAAGTAATCAAAGACAACTTGCAGCCACTGTTGATACGATGTCGTAAGCTGGATATGATGAACCTTATGGTGATAAGGGATCAGCCTATCGCCCATAACATTAGTCCATCATGTTAGATGACACAATCCCTCTGTCGGTTTTTACGACATGCCCGGGAAGACAAGCAGCTGAACGTTTTCTATGTTTTTTATTTGCTCCCAGAACAGCATAGAAGCAATGTCATATGTCAAATTGTCAAATTGCAATATTGCTTTTTTAGATGAATTGCTTCGATGTGGCCATTTTAGGCCCCCAGGTCTTATTAGTTTTGGTACTTAGTGAATGGTACAATTATTGTTTGTACCATACGCTAAGTACCAATCTGCACTGTAAGCACACGTCCCGTATGCAAATATTTGCCTGAAACGTACTCCTTTCGAAACTCGAGGACGAAATACTCGTACATATTGTACCAGGTATATTACACGGCTTAGTTCGCGGTCGTTTCAACTTCTCGACTACTGCATACATTGAAAGAGAGGCTAACAAGGACCTACATACATAAGATCACGCCTATTTCCTATTCGCGTAGGCAGAGACTACCGAATTCCAGTTCCTACGATCCTGACCGCTTCTTCTACACTCAACAATATGATACTTGAAATGAGTTACTTGTTTGTTTGTCACTGTGTTATAAGTAATTTGCAGTAGAAACATGGGCTTATCTCCGGGGATTATGTGAACACGGCAACAATGTATGAAAGATTATTACATATTTAGTCACGTAGTAACTCCAGTGGTGAAGGCCAAAGACGATAAGCGGCCAAAAGCGAGTCGCGCTCGCACTATTGGGATTCTGTGCCAATACTAGATACTTGATAAAGAGTATACTAGTAACTATCTTCACGGACACAAGCAATACTGCAGTCCCTCATAATAGGCACAGTGTCATTAACTATATTAAAGCAAAAATTTAGCTTTAGAAACCTAGCAGAACAAAACCTCTGCGCCCCAGTAATCTACGAATTTCGTTTTTCTTCGTAAGGTACGGAACCCTAAAATGAATTTTCGTTATCTATTGGCATCGACTCACTGGCGCCAGCAATCGCCAGTCATGCCTGAACTATTTAAGTCACCGAAAACTTAAAACTACGGGCATTCTAGGTAGAGATAATTTTGAAACAAACGCCGGCTCAAAAATATTAGACCTCATCAATCGTTAAAGCAAAAACTAAGCCGAGAAAAACCAAAAACCCGAATATACTCCCAGCTGCCAAATCAACAATACGTTTTAAAATAATTTAGTCACGAGTTTTGGTGATAAAATGTCAAAAACGCATCTTAAATTTAGACCATTTAGTATGTAGGTAAGTACATCAAATTCATTCCTCACGAGGACATATGCACTTGTTTGTTTTTCACATTAAGCTGTGCAACAACAATCTACGTCAGTGTTTCATTTGCAAAAAATATTTAGCACTTGTAATACTGTGAATCAGAGTGCGGAAAGCAATTTGCGTAACTATCGCGTCTTATCTCCAGGGATTAAGACCTGGGAGTTAAGCCGTGTTTTGAACCGAGAATAATCTTAAGACAGCGTTGAGTTTAGTGTCTCCAGAGATATGCAACTGTGTCAGAGATTCAGAGGACTTCAGAGCAGGTGTGGCCTAAATGCATTTATTCCTCACACGTTTTTCTATATAAGAGCATAGGGGTTTCGAACAGTAGTTGTAGACATCTTCCGTTGACAGATTTCAACAGTTCACCAGTTAAACAAATACAAGAAAAAATAGAAATATTGGCTAGCCGCTACACGTTGCCAAATCCTACTTTAGTTTACGTGTGATTGTTCGAATACTATTCCTCCAAGGTTGGGCAGTTCAAGGATGCCTAGCAAGTTGGCAACTTTTGAGCAATTTTCAATTATGAAGTTTCCACGAATATTAAATCAGCAGTATCAATTGAGGCGTCTTATAAATTCGTCTTTAAATTAACCTAAAAGACTCAACAATTGATTTGTAAAAGCTGCACGAATGATTGCTGTGCTGAAACTCTGCAACTGGATAGCGTGTTTTCCGACGATAATCTAAAAATGGCAACTGAAGCCAAGATTAAAGCATATCGATTAAACTGGCACGTGTATTGAAAAGTACTAGCAAATAAAAATTCTTAGAAAACGCGTCTGATGAATTTCGCTACATCTCACTTCGCTCATGACCGCGTAAACTAAATAGAACCGAGAGTTGGGTCGTAAACTTATCTATTAAACTCAAGCCAATGATAAAAATTACAAATAAAATGACATCATCGCCCATGCATGTATCTACATAATGAAACAGTTGTTATAATTGAAATAGGAATGTTTGTTAATTCGTCACCCACGTTTACAGTTCAAAAGATGAACCATTAGTAATGTTTTATTATGGATCTTTGTTTTAGTGACGAATATCCCGCATTTTCTATCGGTCGGGCCTCGTGTCAATGCTTAAAATATGTTTTAAATTACTGAGTTCTGGAAACTTCAAGCAAGTAATTTTAAAGTTAAACGAGTAGGTATAATCAACTCCAAATTAAGATCCAGGTTTCAAGTAATAAACATCGTTAAATGCAGACAGCCACGTGATACCGTAATTTAATATGTAACACAGGTGATTTTATCGGTAATCTTTGCTCTAGCGAACCTCAAGGCAAAAACGTTATAAACTAACTAACCACGTACTAAGTTGTTATATGCATTAATAGAGGAAATAACGCAAACAATCCACTGAACAAGTACTTACGCTGTATTAAATTATCCTACTGCGACTATATAATTACATGTTGACTGTGTGTTTGACCATGAGACGGTGACATTGGCATTGACATAACGCCGGCGAACAACCAGATAGATAAACCACGATTTATATTCAAGATAAATAGAATTACGACGGCACAGACCAAAACGATGAATGAATATTAGAGTCTAATAGATTAAACTAAAAGCTATATAAACGAGATTAATTTTGCGACCACGCCACGGCCTCACCCGCAGGCCTATAATCAAATGGTCTTGTAATTAATACAGCAAAGTGAAACACATTTTAATTAAACTAAAGCGCTTCAGTACATGCCCACTCCAGTTCAATTATGGGGCCACTTACGTCTCGTAAACTCTTCATTCTCATTAGCGAATTAACCTCATCGCCTGAAATATAAAAGGCGTAAAAACGAGTTAATTGTGCCAAATGAGACAGTTAGCTCGCAACATTATACGGAAATGCACGCTTTCTACGAGAACAAAAGCAACTATTTGATAAGAAATAGCGCGTGAATGACGATGAGATATTGGTTACAGCTACGTCAATCGTACGTGGCGACAACGTACTCGTTAAAGGAACACCTGTTGATTCCAGAAAAGGCGAAACGATACTTAAATAGAAATGCGAACTTAAATTGATTATAAAATGCGGTCAACGTGTATAGAAAACTTGTGTAACACCCAGTTACCTGGTCACCTAATTTGACCATATCCAAACAACGAAGGTCAAACGTCGTTCTATACTCCTGCAGTTCTACTTTGGTCACGCTCGCACAGCACTCGAGAATTCGTTTTAAACGTGTCAGTAATGCAGGACACCGAGGTTAATGATGACACAGAAACATCACTTACATGTATCTGGACGAGATAACAGTTTTTGGAACACAAAACAAAAGTTAATTAACCGGTAGGCGACGGAAGTAACAGAAACGATCGTGCACACGCAACAGGAGCTGTCGTGGTAGACAGTTTTGGAAGTTAGGCGTTTACATCGCAGCGGCTCGACACTGCCCGTGTCGCAGTCGTGTAGAGACTGGCGCGCGGCCGCCGCCGGCGCCGCTGCCGCCGCCACCGCCGCGACGTCACACCGGCGGGGGCGTTGGCGTCACCCGCCAGACGCTCGCCCGGCGACCCGCGCGCCCAGCGCTGCATGCCGACACATTGTATACCAAAGTTTCATACTTTTCCAGTGGCTGGGATTCAAAGCGAACCATTACCCGTGTTGATAGAACTTCTTACGTTGTAAGTTTTTTTATGACAGGCAGAAGACTAAACAGATATAAGCATTAAATCGGTCCAATAAACAAGTTATGACTACGGCAAGCAACAATGAAGAAGTTTAAGAAATATAAACTAAGGACCTACTTCAACTGGAACTTGTAGCAAGTATTGAGAATCGTGGGAGGTAGCGATACAATTACAGTAAGACACAGCTGCACTTTCAAACTGCAAAATTGCGTATTTCTGTCCGAGAACCGTTTAGAGCCCGACGCCTGGCGAACATCTAAAAATAGCAAGAAAAAGAATCCGAGCTAAGTAGAGATGCCTCCCACACGACTCTCATACTGATATACTTACATGTATTCTTTAAAGGACGAGCCATTTAATTGACGCAATTGACACGTTATGCTGTTGCGTAGCGTTCAATTGTTTCCTGGTTCGATTTCCAATAGAATATAATAGTCTTTCAAGACCTCTGCATGTAATTCTGCGATTTCAACATCGGACTCGTCATTCTTCCCATACACTATCCGAACCTTAGCCAATATATAAATATAGTACTTGAAATTAAAAAAAAAACTAAATCTTTTTAGTTTTTAATTATAAATATTTTACTGTCGGCATAATAAAAAATACTGTGTAAAGAATGCATTGCTTGGAAAGCACCTTCTCGTAAAACGTAGGAAACATTAGTTGGGTCACGGACAGGCTTCTCCGCAAAGCACAAACCTACGTCGCCTACATCTTACAGGAAAGTTAAATTTAGATCCACCCACCGGGGAAATGTTCTAAATATGTTCAAGCTACATTTATTGTACGATCTGATATCGAGGTTGGCACCAATGAAGCAAATATGATTTATGTTGACACCTAGAGACACGCTTCCAGGAGTTTAGTAGCTATTTTACCATTTTAATAGCAAATATCATAAATAGTTAAACCATCGCAATATTTTGCTCTTCAGATATGATGCTCTTCGTGGCATTGCAATTAAAAATGTCAATAGGAGATACATGACCTAGCCACACAATCGACCTCACACTCTTTATGATAGGTTTATAATTTCAGATGTAGTATAAAACTGGATGCCGTCGATTAAAAGCTTTGTAGGTGGTCTGGTCTTAGGAGATAAACTATGTCGTTCGTTTTTATAGTAGTTAATATTCCTTTTCCATTATAACAATGGAAGACTCATATTCAATTAATATGAATATTAGATGAATATCAGATTAATACCCCTGAAATATACCAAAAAGCGACAGAAGGAAACTCGTAATGGTAATATTCTTTCACCTGCTACTGAGTACACATAATATGCCGAAAAAAATATTCAGAGAGGCTGTTCGAAACAAGAGCAAACACTTAGTGTCGATGTGTTCAAGTATGTTCGAGAGGCTCCGAGGGCCGTTAACGATGCGATATGACAAACTGAGTGCACAACCCGTTTTTTTGTTGCCAAAATTAAAAATAACTGTAAAAGGATATATTTACCGTGTTTTACTTCTGACTCATAGATCGACGTTGAGAAAAGCTTAATAGCAATGAATGACATTAATTCGTTCAAGTAAAAAATGAGCATAAAATTTGAGCACCATAACAGAACTTTGAAGAATTTTAATATAAAATATCTTAGACACCCTTTATGCGGAATTTAACGTTCCAATGAAGTAGAGTTAAAACTTAGTAACCGCCTCGTTAAAGACTTAACGAACTTGTTCAGTTCTGCTTACAGTTTCACAATAGAGTTAAAGTTAAATACTTTACACTTAGAAATATTACTAATCTTTCATTATATTTTGATTTCAGTTGATGACAGTCCCAACTTTACGGAACTCAATCAATTTGTGCCGCTTTCTTCACCGTCAGTGTATTTGCTACAATAGTTAAATTAGGATACCATCCGGTCGAACGTTTTCCCTTGCTCCACGTGACTGTTACACGTGGCAAATCCAACGTGAGTTGTGTTCATAACAACCCAGCTATTGTTGGCTCCCACGATAAATGTGGTTTTCGAAACCTACAACCAAACAATCGAGAAGCAAAATGGTTTGTGAACGTGACCTTATCAATGTCACTGTCATTGTTTATTTCGTCTTCAGTTCTGGACTGAAAAACTCCAAGAACTCCATTTGTTTTAATTGTACAATTTACCTTTGGAATGTACAACTTGCTTCTTTCTATGGTAAATTGCAGACCATAAGTCCTTAGTAGTATTCATTATGCTCTGCCATAGTCCACAACGGTACTCATTGTGTTCAATGAATATACAAATGAGACAATTAACATAATTTGTTGAACATATACAACAGATAAAAATAAAGACAAGAATCAACAGATAAGAATCAAGTTAAAACAAAAGACATACACGAACCCACGAAGAACAACGAAATCGCAAAGCTAAATAGCCCGAAGGTCAAACAGAGGTTTCATGAAATTGCCATAGTAACAGGAACGAGGCGGTACTTTCGGCATTATTATCGTAAGTCATGATTTTTAGAATCAGTTATTCGATAACTGACTTTAGATATATGAGCGTGATAGCGCTATAATTTATACCGTCCAGAAGTTTCAGACAACGATAAGAATAATATATTTGAATTTTGCGATATCGAATCGATTCGGGGCAGACGTCATTGGACTGGAAATAGATATTGTAATGATAAATAGATTTAAAAATTGCTACGCAGAACATAGTGTGCGATATAATACAACATAACATACGCTCACGACTATATTCTTAATAGGACTTGTTAGAGGTACATCCATCGCAAAATGAACTGAGTACCCACGCTTCATCGAACAGTATTATTGTTTGTTTTATAAACACATTACATAAGAGCAAGTCAAGGCGCACTTCCTTAGCTCCATTTCCTCTTCATCTTCATAATCCACTCCTTTTCTTCCATTGTATATGTAGTCATTTAATTATTGATATTTATTTATTTATTATAACATTTATGTATTATTATTATTTAGTTTAAATACTCGTAAGTGTATCTATCTTTGTATTACTATCCTGGTATATTATATAATATGAAATATCTCCTATACTTAAAAGTCGCCTGACAGAGATTGCTACTTAGCAATAAGGCCGTCTATTGTACTCTTCCTATTTCTCTTTTGTTTTGTATTTCCAGTTTGTGCAATAACGTATTTGTTATGTTCATTACTAACAGCCTGGACGATAGAAAGTAACTAGTAATTACAAGACCTAGGATCCATCTACACGGTTGATCGTAGAGTGGAAAGTGAACGTACGTAAAACGGTGGGGATAGTGCAAATCAACTTTCACGAACTAAGTACTTAGCGATTTGCCAATGGCGACGCTATATTTTACATGCGTGGGTTCAATTCCAGAAGTAGAACCCGCGCCATGAACGAAGTCCCGCGGCCGCGGCGCTGGCGTCGCAGTATCTGGATTATTCTGGACAGAATTATTATGACTTGCCATTTAGTTCCATTGAAATCCGCGAGACTTATTTCGTGGCGCGTACTCTATATTCATAGATAGCAGTCGATTACAAGCCAGGCTCTTGCTGTGTATCCGAACCGACCTTATTACCTTTTCATGAATAATTCATAATTTTTGCAATTCTAATATTCTTTACCGGCGGTTTCAGGAATCGCTAGCAAGGTCTCCTTAATTTTCAATTTACTATGTATAACTTTTTCTTTACGGCTAAGGATTTAATTATGTTGAAATAAACACAATTGCTCCATGTTTCAGTAAGCTCAGTTAAGTAGGCCAGGACAATTATTTACAGATTATGACCGGGGAACTTCGTGCGGCGAAGACAGAAAATTCGCCGAAACGATTGAAATTACAGGAAACTTCTGTCTTTTACGGGCAATTATGGACGCTGTGCAAGCAAATAAATGGATCCGTTGGGTAACAACACCGTACCGGTTACGGCGCACCGCGGAATTGTCGTGACATTTCCAAGTCTGGTACTGACTGGCGGAAGGTCGTGTAAGACTGACATCCAGAATTAGATATTTTACATTTAAGTCTTCAATGAAACTCAGGCTGCCAAATCTAATGAATAACTTCACGAAATGCCAACGTAAGGTTAAGGTCAAAGATACGTTAAGCCGTATAAGTGAAAGGATGCTAAGTTATGCGTTGGATTCTCAAAGTTGATACTAAGGAAATAAGGATAAATATTCCTTATAAAAGACGAAAATAATTATCTTAATAATATATTACAAGAAAGAAAAAACATCTCATAAAATTGATTGTATGTAGACCTTCCATCCAGAATGCCCTCCGCTTTCAATAGGGAACTAGGTACTCTTTATGTGAATAATATTCCGATCTTTACGTAAGGAAATTGCAAAGCTTTTCCCATTGGGTTTAGGAGTTACCTAACAATAACAATAAATGCTTTTGGTATCAGAAAAACCAATACCTCAGTGTCTCAAGACGAGTCTTTGACCAGTGCGTGTTGCCAGTGATGACCTACGGCAGTGAGACGTGGCCGCTTACTATGGGTCTCGTGAGGAGGCTCGGTGTCGCTCAGCGGGCAATGGAGAGAGCTATGCTCGGTATTTCCCTGCTCGATCGCATCAGAAATGAGGAGATCCGCAGGAGAACTAAAGTCACCGACATAGCTCGGAGAATTGCAAAGCTGAAGTGGCAGTGGGCAGGACACATAGCGTGGAGAACCGATGGCCACTGGGGCGGAAAGGTTCTAGAATGGCGACCACGTGTAGGACGACGCTCAGTGGGTAGGCCCGCTACAAGGTGGACCGACGATCTGGTGAAGGTCGCGGGAAGCCGCTGGATGCGGGCAGCGCAGGACCGAGCGTCGTGGAGATCCTTGAGGGAGGCCTATGCCCAGCAGTGGGCGTCGTACGGCTGATGATGATGATCAGAAAAGACACCGATTGAAATTAAACAGTAAGTATACGTAAACTCGCTGTTTACTTTTTCTAGCTAAAGTATCATAAAGAAATAATTAGCGTACATTTTAAATCCTCAGAAGATTCAGACGAACCCCTTTTTCAAATGAAAAATCAGCGAGAAACGTGCGAGTTTAATACTTAGCTCTTCTACAAACAGCTTGACTTTCCCGACTTCTCCTTAAGCCCGTGTTTGCCTGTCGGTGCAACCCCTAGCGGTGCAACGGGAAGCGGGTCGCGACCCACTTCCCCGGATCAATACTCGGTCATCGACTCCACCCACGCTCACCCTCGGGCCTCGCACAGACGAATTAGGACTTTAATTGCCCGTAGTATATCTGACCCCTGAAAAACGATCCGAATCGAGTGGCTGATGTAGATTTAATTAGCCCACAAGGATTAGCCCTAATTACTCGTAATAAGTCTAGGATTTAGCTTAGTATTTTTTCCTGTTTCGAGCTAGTACTTGAATCTAAAAAACTATACTATTGCCAATTTCATTAAGTAAATTCCTTAAAATTTCAGTCCAAACTACAAAACAAACGTTCATAAAATAACAAGAAATACACCAGGTAGCGCATTCTGTTAACAAGTTTTGGACATTTATTTCAAACTTTATTACATTCTCGATCACGTGGAAAAGTAATTAAGCTAAGTAGAGAACAGGAGTGGCGCATGGCGCTCTCAACTTAATTTTGAAATGATTCGGAATTTACGATCGATCAATACGGAAGTTGTAAAGTCTAATACAAACATCTTCCGCGAAAGTACTTTAATTAAACAAACAATAAGTATTTAGGAAGTGAAATCGAAACAGATTCCTTTACTTTTTGACCTTTTCATGAAAAAACTTTACATGGAATTCCGCGTTACAAGTCTTTTATTGCATCGTTACATACTTTTGTGGAACTTTTCGGGAAACCTTTTGATATTTTGTCGAAAGTTTCCGAGTAGACGATGTAATGTTTCTCAGCAGTTTCACCTTGGGTTTTGGTACTTGTTAAAGTTTTTAGTCGTTTTCAGTATGCCTTCCGCACGCAGTTACACCGAAACCTTTATCTAAGTGCCAATTTTGAATGCCATTAAGAGGAATGTGCTTCCGGAGTTTTTTCTGGGTAAAATACTACTTTTTCAGTAGTACAATCTGGATAAAACTTTCCATCGAGTGGCGTGGATACGTAAATCTGTAGAGACCTTCAATCGGGTCGTTTGATGAATGACTGACCCAGTGCTGACCTGACGATAGCGTTTGAACTTGCTCGAACTGCAACGATAGCATGTAAATAATGTGTAGAACTGGAGACTTGTTGTGAATCTCAGTATCGATGCAGATAGAGACCATATTGCACAAAAACTTGGTAATTTAACCGGTTTATAAGGCTCTATTTACAAAATAAGAAGGGTAAAATTTGTAAATTACATTGAGCACATTTCCGCTATACAATTTATCCATTCTGCGCAGACTATTTTAGCTAGCGTACAGATTAAACTAATATAAGACTATGTTTGCGTAATTCTAAATCCAGGTGTGATAAGTTTATCTTTATCTGAAAGATGAAGTAAATTCCCAGCGTTATCTGTCTATAACAGTGCTGTATGATATGAACGACTGTCCTAAAATATGTAATACGGTTTTCCACAGCTCAGATTGGCTGATTAAAAACTATTCAAACACGAAGTGACACCCGGTAATAACATCGTAAATTAATCCGATAAGGAAGTTATCCCATATTGATTTAATAAACGATGAAAACTACAAAAAGACAGACCTTATACCTTTTTGACCTACTTTTGTCGTCGTAACTAATCGTAAACTAAATTGTTCCTGCGTCGGTTTTACTGATACGAATCTAATCAAGTTTAGTATGTCAAGACGTATCGACGTTTTACATCGGTCGCTGTTGTTGGCGTTTTAATACAATACCACAGAATAAGGAATAATACTACCAGGTTTACCTTCCATCTCGTGCTTACTTTAGTCTTCAATCGTATGGGCGTCTGACGTCACACACACACAAATGCGCGTGTACGATAACGTCAATGTGCAGTCTGTGTAAAACAGGGTGTTTGGTATGAAGTGTCCGGAGTGTGACAATACTCACAATACATGAAACCTCTAGACTAGACGATGAGCGAACGCATGACGTCAGTAGTGACGTACTGCGCACTACGTCACGCGCAACACTGCCAAGCTAATTTCCACGTCAATCTAGATTAAATTGGATTTACCTGCCGCGTAATGATTTTGAGAAATGAGACTCAAATTCTTGTTAGCTAGCAATAGTTATTTTCCGTGAATCGTATTAAAATATCTTACGAACTTGTGGTTCCAAGAAAATCGGATCTAATATGTATCATGTTTATTTATTGGTGTTAGCTTTTAACACGTGGTTTGAGTACTTTATTATAATATATTAATACATATTTCATAACAATTCGTTGTATTGGTATTTTGTATATGCAGAACTCAAAGTGAATATCTACATATTGGAGCTAATCGTTTTCTAATATGATGTTAGTGCATTTCGACGGGGCTAAGCTATTTTCAGCTCGGTATATTTTAACATTGGCGTTCTATTTCCAACTAGGCAACAGCTCCTGACCGTGTGGGTTGCGACATGGCTCACTGACCTGGATCCGAGGACCGCGCCGCAGTTCTGACCTCCTTGCTTCTACCGTTTTATGAATAGAGTTGAACGATGCAGCTTTTACATCGTCCCAATTTCAATGCTCAATTCGTAATGCACCTCAAAAGGGGAGAACATCTGGCGAGCACATTGACACCGTTCGCCGAAATGGGTAACTCATAAATTATGGCAAATGCTTATTTTATAAAATTTCCATTGCCATAACTAGTTGACTATTGAATTTAAACGTTTTAGGGTCAGACATTTGGTAGCAATAAAACAATATCTCGGCCCAAGATATCGCAAAGTCAAAAGCAGAACCTGAAACCGACTGCAGTGATAAGATCAACAATAAAAACATGTTTACCGGAAAAGACACTCGTTTCCTTGACATTGTAAAAGTATACGTATTCCACAAGAAGTAGGAATTCTTGTCTTTGAAAAAAAGCGGCGGTATCAAAATAAATTAAGGCCAAAACGGGGGTGCGTATCCATCATGCGGCAGGGATTCGAGTGCGTCGCCCTGTGGCTCAAAAACCAGCTTGTAAGGAGCTGGGAGCAACGCCCTTAGCCCTTGGTGAATAGCCGATGTTTTTTTTGTTAAAGCGGCGCGCGGTCCCACCTTAATGGAAGCAGCTCGCAATGTATTCGTCGCAATATTAGTAGCTCAACCGGAAACGCCCGCCATTTGTGTTTAATAATGGAACGTTAAATCCCCGTGAATGAAAATTACATTTTGTCGAATATACGAGCTGGTAAACTATGCGTTATTGTGTTATTTTCGTCGTTAATAAAAGCCATAATCGTACGAAATTCAAAAACAGTTTTAGTTGTAGAAAATCCTTTGTTCTGTAGTAGGTCGGACCCCAAAATCGGCAATGAAAGTGACGTGATAAATGAACAACACAAAGGAATAGGACATACGGAACGAAATTACAGTTCCCCAAGGTTGGCCTGTCCCACACTATGTATATCACAAGTCTGCTTGCATGCCGAAAGACTAATAAATAAGCAACGAAGATTTAATGTCTAGTCGCTATGACATTGACAAATTGCGATTCCAGTTAAGATTACACTCTACGTGATATGAATTGTGGTGTATTCCTCATAAAGTGATCCAAACTTCTAGAAGAATCCCGCAAAAGCAGATCCCGTTACATGTGCCACATTTTAGACACAAACAGACAAATGGCAAACATATTTTGCCAAATCTAAATAGTCGAGCTAAATATACTTAATCTGTCCGATGACGTCACCTTAGGATATCAGCCGTATTCGGTTTTAAAAATGGCGGCGTGGCGCTGTTCTCGATAGATACTCGCACCGTTCCGTGATAGGTCGGACGGGATCGCGGCGGGGTAACGGACTGCGCCCGCGTAGGTCAACACACGCGCACCAAGGCCGGGTCGACGTCCCAACCAGGGTATCCAGGACCCGTTCCTAGCCTATTAATAGATACTAACATTGTTCCATTCAGGATTCCTATGGAGGAGAAAGGACGCATTAGTAATGCAATTGATACAAACATTACCCAGTAGCTTACAAGTGGAACTATATGAGACCAGTGGAAAGTTTAAGCTTTATAATTAGAACTCTACGCAAATAGCGAACTAATCTAAATCGATTAGGTGGGTATTAAATCTTAATACTGAGACTAAAAACGACTATAGGTAAATTACGACATCTATTTTGTTATCAGCAAGATTTAGCTAGAAATAGAATGAGTCAGCCATAACTTTCATAGTTCGATACCTGCAACATTATGCAATAGTGCATGCTGCATGATGTAACCGCATTTGATGGTACGCAAAATGCAGGCAATGCAACAACACTTGCATTTGCGTATTTGATGACGTCAAACGAGTATCCGTCGGAATACGGAGCATGCCTTCGTAAACACGTTAATTTATCCGTACATTCTGTGAAACCAATCATGTGAAATGTCTACGTTTTTCGCGATTGTCGTTCCATCCACGTAATTGAATAGTAAGTAATGAAAAGAAAATTTTGGCAATTGTATTTCGATATATTTTTCACTTTCGAAAGTTTATGAAAAGAATTGGTAACAGTTTCAGTTTTTTTTAAAGCCTTGCTTCCGAAACATTGTCCGGTTAGTTACAGTTCACTTTATATTAAATCTCTTATTTCGGAGTGCCTCATGGCAAAGGCATCCTCCTATCCTTTCCAATGATGGCGATCACGCGCCGCTCTTGTCCAACCTTCTTGTTGAACAGTTTCTGTTTAGATCACGTTAATAAACAAGATCTTATCTTTACAAATTGACCAAATTGATACTCCTGAAAAATATACAAAAACTTTGAAATTAGTGTTTTTTTAAATAAAGGCTCTTTCAAACTGCATGCGAACCGATCTACCAATACGGGTAAGGCGCATCTCCAGGGCGGGTTCGTGGTCTTTACATAGCTGATCGTGAGGGTCTTTACACCGGTGAAGATCCGTTCTGCGATACATTTGCGATACTGTCAGGACTACTAGCTGACGATTGCATAAATACAAATGATCATCACGCGCCGAGATCTCGCATTATCTGCCATTGGTTAGAGATCATATCTTCCATGGCCGTTCCTAAATCCCTACACACTGCGTGCGGTAGTTCGCTGCGTTCCAGTGATCGCACGCCGATCAGTTCGCGATCTTTCTCCGAAGTCGGGGAACGAGATCGCATTCGTTCAGATCCCATGGTATGACCGTATCGGTTGATGTATCGACCGGCTTGCGCCCTATTTGAGAGGGCCTTAAGTTAATCAACATAACAGTATACTCAATACTATTTCTATACTATAATAGGTATAATATAAACCACAAATTCCTTAATAAGTACCTACTCGTATGCACTGTAAATAGGACATTGTCTTTTTGAGGATAAAGTAATGTCAGTAATGGTTTGAAAATGTTTTTACATCACTTATTTTAGATTTACCGCAGCTGGTGTCCGGCTAAGTAGTTAATGCTATAGCAGGCAAATCTATAATATTTCACGTCAGTAAAAACCTCAGCTTGTTATTTGTCTATTTGGATAGACAATGTTCCCAAAGGAATGCTTTATGTTGTAGGGATAGTGACAAGCAGGTAGAAATTGGATTTTATAAAAAAAGGGACCCAATGCTTGTGTGGAGGTAGAAAATTCAAGTTTGGTTGGATTGTTGTTTGTAAACAAAAAATGGACGCCATTGTTAGAACTCATTTGACAGAAATTATTGGCTAAAACGCTACGAAAGAAGTCCAGTGGATTATAATGGAACTAATTGTCATAATTAATCCTGAATACTATGCAGATACTGCGATATTAGCGCCGTGTCCGTTCTTTCGTTGCGCGGACTTTAAGTACAGTAAGTAGGTATTACAACCTACAATTTTACATCTTGAATAAGACAACCCAACAAAAACATTTTCATATAAAATGTTGCCAAGACGAGATCATATCGATCGCAATGTCCAAAAGTTATTAGATCTCATGTAGAGCCAAGCTTCTAACTCTACTTACCCTAACTAAACAAACCCTCAGTTTACAAACTCTACATGTTAGGCGAAATATGGGGTTTGTCCGTTTCATTATTAGAAGAACTATTCAACAGAATGGCAATGAACAGTAAATAAATTTATTAACCATGGTGACCACATGAAAAAGTTTTTTCACCTTACACTCCTGTGATGGTAGCGAAACAGCCAAGCCACATATTTTACCTAACATGTAGAGTTTTTAACCTTAGGGTTTGTATAGTTAGGGTGTGTAGAATTAGAAAATTGGCTAGAAGCTGTACCCGCGGCACTCCCGTGCCCCCAGATAACTTGCAATTTGTTTTATGTCCCCCTCTAGTTGGTTGAGGGGAAGATTGTGCCTAGCAGTGGAACATATACATATAGGCTGTTTATGTTACGTTGTATGTGAATTATACATTTAATAAATGTCATAATAATAACTATGACAAGCATTTTATTGTTTTTATTAACATAAATCTTATATTTGGCATTCTGGGAGTTCTGTGTCTTATTAATACCTAAAGCTTAACTGATTAATTGTTTTAAATGATGTTCAGCAATTCCTTAAATTCAACAATACATCAGATTGAACTCATCCATTTCTCAATTGAGGCAAATCAATCCTGTTTGTAGCATCTGTGTTCACCTTTGTAATTATACATTATAATAATTCTCCACCAAGACAAATACACAAGTATGTTTTCCTCAGCATTGTAATTAAGACAATGCATGTTGGTAGACAATCAGGTCCATGTTTATGAATTAATGCCAAACATTGACTTCTTTATAAACAACACCAGAAGTTCTCCTCATTGAGTTATTAGTATAACATTGTTTTATCTGTATTACTATTGATTATGTATTACATATTAAATTAATAGATATACTGAGTATAGATACTATGATACCTACCTACTAATAATGCAAAGTGTAAAATCATAACAACGGAAGCCTCTTTAAAACTCCAACATAAAGTATAGGTAGGTAGATACCTATTACTCTTACTTGAATAGTCGAAGTGAATAGTTATTGTATTTTTACATAAGTTTGTTCAACTGTTATGAATATAGGTATTGTAGTACTTAGCTATTTAGAGGCACAAAATATGTGAAGTGAACATCATGGCTCTGAAGTAAAAGTGTGGAAAGCGGGAGCTAAACAATTCAAGCGCGAGATATCTCGTCCCACCCACATTCCCATATACAAATATTCAGTAGGTATTCTCTAGCTATTCAGGAGGCAGATATTCAATGAGTCATCAACAAAATGTACAGCAGACGACCTACCTATCGACCGCAAATATCATTTATCAAAGTTTCAACAACGGGCTAGCTACAAATTAAAATATTTGATCATAAAACGATTGCAAAGTACCTATATGTCAAAGTATAGCGGCTCCTTCACGGCAGACATACACGTTAAAACCCGCCGGTATATGTTTATAAAATACGGCGACGTTTATAAAACAACAGTGGATGTTGAGAAGAAAACGTGAATAATTTCAATACGAAATCGTTTCATCGTGACGCTCGCTGGGTGACGTCCGAGCGATGGGAGGGCACGACCTTATAAAGCCAATACCTCCAAATTCGTATGGAAAACGCGATAAATAAGTTATAATAACAACTTACCTCCACAGCCATACACATTGAATCAAGATTGAACGGATGCAGCCGTGAGCAGTCAAGAGAAATTCACCACACACGCAAGAAACGTGTGCTTCGCACAAAAAACTCACTGGACTAATTTTAGGTGTTGCCAGATTTCAAAATTTACCGACCATGAATTCAGAGTTGCCAATTAAGCATAACAAAATTCTACTAATTATCTTTTACGAAATAAACAATCAATAAAAATAGTTTACTGAATATCACTAGGAATTTAATGAATAAAAAAGCTTTCAGATATGAAACAAAACTTTATTGTTAACCTTTGTTCCCCTTAGAACCAGTGGTGCATGTAGAAATGTCTTGAAAATTCGCAAGTATTTACTACTCTAGCTTGTACCTTAAAATATAGCAGTCATTAATAAAAATACAATTCAGTGCAAGCACGTTTTCGTTTTATTCTTGCAAACTTTCTAAAGATATTTCTTTAGTGAAGAGATGTTGTGATTAAGTTACATGAACATGTCATTGCCATTAAAGCCGGGGGGTGGGAGGTGGTCTGCATCTGGTGCATTGGGTCTCCTGCCTGGCATGGGGCCCCCAGGTGGCCCAAACGGATCAAAACGAGCACCAGGCGGCACTGATCCCCTGCAACAAAGTAATACAGAACTTGATAATTTATATTTGATGATTTTTCATGGTGAAATTGTTTGTTGATTTTCCAGGCAAATTTTTTTTAGTTTGATTTATTTATTAATTACATGTTAAAATACACTAATTATTAAAGCCCTCATTTTAAATTATGGTTAGGGAAGTCAACAAACAATTTGACCTCGAAGAATCATCCGTTTAACAACTTATGAATTATTTTTTTGCCTGTTCAACAAATCCTAGATTCTAAATACTGACCTAGGAAGTCCACCAGGGATGCCAAGGCCTGGGTTCTCAATGTCCCGGTTGGGTCCAAATGGATTGAAGAGCATACCACCACCCAACGGAGCGAAGGGGTCCAAGTCTGATCGCCCAATGTTGGGCACACCCGCTGGTGGCTCCCTATAAATAAATTTTGATACAATACGAGTAACACACAAACTTTCAAGTTATCTGCCAAACCCACAATACAAATGCCACTTAAAAAATATTTGGTTTTCAGGCATGCCCAACAAAGGTTAAAGCAGATTATGTTTGAAGCAGGAAATAATATTAACCTCTCCTGAAATACCAGACACAATAGATTTAGTATTGTTGCTTGGGTAGATCTGCATTCCCGAATTCTAAAGGTTAAACACAATAGCATAAGGTGGTTGCTCAAAGGATTGTGTTAAATATTAAGAATATTAAGCATATGATACATAAAATAATTATAGTTCATTATTACCCCAAGTGAAAGGTTTTGACATCCTTACTCACCATAGATTTGGAGTATCAGGCTGTGGAAGTGGCCTGGAAGGCACTCTTAATGGATCAACTGGTAATCCTCTGGATGAAGGAGCTGAAAATGGTACAAAATTATACTTGAATGATGTTTAGCAAAACTAACATTTTTCACAAAAGTTTAATAAATAAGTCTATTGAATGATTTACATTTTAATAGTGATATTTTGTGATGATATAGCACAAATATTTCCTTTGTTGCAAGTTCAAATATACATACTTCTGGATGTTTGTGTCTCAGTTGTAACCATAATTCTCCCCACAATTGTGTCTATAAGGTCTCGTCTTATGCTGAACATTAGGTCCTTGTGGTTAGGTATCATCTTCTCAATAGAACCTTTAACTTCTTTCACTGCATCATCTATCTTGAGTGCTATGTTGGAGACTGCCAAGTCTTCACACTTCTGTAAAATGCATAGTAGGAAATTTTAATTCATAACAACACTAAAGTGACATACTTTTTTGCCAGTACTCAGTACTAATCCCATTTCAGGTCGTAAATTTATACTATCTGTGATATTAACATAATTTTGTGACATGACACAGCTTATTTCAACAATATTTACTATAAAATGTCATGTCATTATCAATTTTATTTTTTATATATTATAGATTACTGGCTGTTTATAGAAGCATTTACATTACAAATAAATAGATAAGCACATTGCTTACCATAAGGTTGACAATAAGATTTCCATCAGTATTCAATCCATGCAGGATAAACAATTTCCCATCTAATACATATCTTAAGGTGTAGTTTTCTTTATCATTCCAGCCAGCTGGCAAAAGTTCACTTTTTTCCTCGTCTCCGGTTAAAGTTCTCTGAAAAACAACAACATATCACAGATGCTACAATTGCACAAGGCTTATGAAACATCCAGATTTTATATTCTAGCCTGTCTAACCAGTTCATAACAGTAAAGAAAACGCACCTCATCGCCTATTCCAATTGTACGAAATCCCCTTTTAGTCAAATTCCAGTGTATAAAAGATACAAGCACATCAGAATTTCGTTTTATATCCTTTTCAACAGTCTTGAATGTTAAGTCCCAACCGAACATGGGGTCCACAGACGTCATCGCGACCAGTAATATTCACGATTTTCTGCCACTTATAAAAATACACAATTTTAAATAAAATAAGCAAAATGAGCTTTACTCCCAGCGTATATTAGTGCTGTAAAGAAACAAAATATGTGTAAGTCCCGATGACTATTTTGGAGTTTTTATTTGTCATCTGTCTGTCAAAACTGTCACGAAAGAAACCGGTAAATGCGTTCCGTTGGTTCCGTTTGATAGATTAGGTGACTCAGATGATTTTAAATTGAAAGACGTGAAAAATCTATACTTAATAATAATAATAATAATCGGCCCCACGCACGCCTTCCAAAAGTCCGGGCCTCCATAGGCCCGAGATATGAAAAAGACATACAATAATAATAATAAAGCTTTATTTCTGAAAACATTCCATACATACAAAATACAACACAATTAAAATATAATAATAAAATTAAGTTGGAACTGCTGGCTAAAAGCGCCAAGATGGTTTCAGTCATCTATTTTGTTTTTCAAATCAACTAAATAAAGCAACTTCCAATAAAGCAACGAAAACAATATTTACTCGATCTGCGCATAATGAAACTATAATGGTAGAAAATCAAATGTTGCTATTCGACTAAAAATAAAAACTAGTAGTAGTTTTTCGTTTAGTTATCTAAAACCTTATTCCATACATAGGCGGAAAGTACGTTTATTATTCTATGAAGAATTATACAACATGATATACATTATTATTTTGAACGGAGTAATCAACAGTCCACAATGTTTTATACATCGAATAAGTTTTTATGTACTTACAACGTGTACAATTAATACCTAGAGGTAAAACTTTAAAAACCGTATTTTCTATCAAGCAAATAATAATGAAATTAAGATTTGATGATCTTTCTATTTTGCATGTATCAAGGAGGATTATCCAAGTAACAAAACTTTTAAAGAAGATTATAAAAAATAACAGTAGAAATATTACTGAGAAAAGCGTAAACTGTTTTAGTGATGCAAATATATAATTATAAATATAATAATTTAGTGTAAAATAATCCTAAAACACGATTTCTATATTTTTAATGATTTTTCTGTAATCTTAAATAGGACTGTTTTAATTAAACTGTTTGTTATAAAACGGTATTTTGTATAATACTGGTTTTTCCTCTGTAGTACCCAGCGAGCTCTACGCAATTCCGAATGGGAAAAACAACATGGCGGCCAGTGTCAATTCGGGAACGTCGTGATTAAAACGTGAAATAATGAATTTTGTTGTTTTAGAATATGGGTGAATATGTGCAATAATTTATTATACTTTGATGTGCATAGTGTTGTGTTTTAATAGTATCTGTGTAATTTGAGTGTGAAAATGGCCTCGGATAAGATAAAGGTTGCCGTTCGGGTTCGTCCCTTTAACAGGCGAGGTAAGCTGGTTTAATTTGCTAAAATAAAGAAATTTGCTATCTCGCAGGTGACTACGTGCATACAACTTTATCTATGCCCTGCTCTACTCTGTTTGATAACATTATTGATTATTCACTTATTATTATAGCGTTTAAAGATAGATGTTTTGTCTGGTAATTCTGTAAATTGCTTCAGTATTTTAGTTTTACACAATATTTACGTCCAAATTCGTTCCTCGCAAGGTTATTAGAAGTTTCTTTGTTGTTAATAATAAAGCAGTTTTAATTTCGCCTGCTAGAGAACTTAAACAATCTGTTTATTTACTCTGCAGATATAGGTAGAGGAGCGAAATCAATATTTTTATACTCTCGTTTACGTTTAATTGATTTACTTTTGGCCTTTGTTTTCAATAATAATTCATTCTTTGTTTTCATCATTATCATTTTCATAAAACACACAAGAATGCTCATATAATTCTCTTTGAATTCAACATTTGTTATCATTAAATACATAAATAATAAATTGAAGAATACTTATCATTTTCGATCGGAAAACACAATTTCCTAGTATAAATCGAAAAGAAAGAATATTGTTATCAAAAAATTATCAATGTTAAAACTCTATCACTTACTAGGTATTTTAGACATCGTTACTCATGCTCAAATTGTTTTGACCTTGACAGAAACTCATGAATCAAACTATGGCATAAATAAAAAAAACATACAGCTGCTATTATTTTTGAAAAAGACAAACTCATTATAGGTATGTGCTTGGTTAGAGTAAATGGAAAATAGGTAGGTAAGTAGGTACCTACAATGTATAGGTACTTAAGTTTCAACTGTCAGGAAAGCCAAAATAAGTAGAAGAAAAAAGATCTAATACAGGCCTTAGTGATAAATTTAAAGATATTTATAAAATTAATACTGTAGAACAATTATTTAATAAGAGAAAAGTCAAATAAAATAACTGACACATAATCTTCCATTCAACATTAGCAGGGTTACACTATTATTCTAACTTACATTTATGCACAACAATAATTCAACATTCTGACACCATTATATCTATACACTGTCAGTGCAATAATGAAAAACATTGTAGGTATTAATAACATACTTGATAAGTCATAGTAATAAACATTTACTAATAAAAAATAACAGAAAGTTAACTTTTCTTGTAAATAAAAGATAGTTAAAGTTACTTATTGGTAACCTATATTTTGTATTTTTTTTAATATTATTTAGTATGTACCTACTTCTTTTCTGAATTGCAGAATCCCTCTGGTTGAAGTTGTTACTATGTTTTCAAAGGATTCTTTTAAGAAAAGTCTACTAAAGTTATCATTTATTTAGTAAAAGAATTACAAAGCAGCTGGAAGAAAGCAATACTCTTTAACTTCTTTGTTTTATTATGATATCACACATCTGTGTAACATCTGCTCATAGCAGAGCATCTGTAATATAGGTCTTTTGTTTCTCATGAAATTTCTTTCCTGGCTCTTTTTTAGAATAATAAAATAAGTATGCAGGTATAGGTACATTGTATATTAAATATATATAAGTATATAAGAACTTATAATATATAGTTAACAGGTACATCACGTAGAAGACGCGGGTTGTTGTTAGAAGTATTCGTGACATGAAACAATATAACACCTGCCTCAGAAATGGCGACAATGAACAAGGGTGTGTATGGTGACATTGTGAAGCCTCCAGCTGTCAGAATACATTGTCCCCACCCTTTTGTAAGGGGGAGTACTTGAGCCTTATCGTAATTTCCATTGTTGTCCAGACCCACCTGTACTGCTGATGTAAACTCCTTTATTATACAACAATTATAAAGGATTTCAAAGGTCTTTGTTTGTCCATGCAAAATGTTTTACGAGTTTCCGAAATTATGTTTTTAATAATGAAGAAAATTATATGTGTATTACGCGCAGTTTATATAATGCGTAGGTACCTACCTACTTTTTAAACTAGTGCAAGGAAGTAATCGATAAAATTATATGTAATCATGATCATGGTAGAGTCTAGTTCTTGGTAAAACATAATTATTGTCGCAATATCTGGTAATGCTCTGAATATTTCAACTTTGAAAGGAAAAAAATAACACGTGCGATAAGATATCCCTAAACCAAATACCTATATATAGTAAAGTTGTTATTTTTGATAAAATAATACATACATTGTAATTTGCACGAATCATAAATTATAAAAAAAAAATTGTTACAGAACGGTCTTGGGTAAATAAGTAAAGTATCATCCATTGGAGCTCTTACTGTTAACGGCGGAATTCTATCCCACCCTTTTACTAAGTGTCGGTAGAGTTCATCCCGGGATATACGGAACTGTGTCCTTTGGGATAGCCAAGTGGATTACCATCCCATTCTAAGCCTTTGCTACGGGAACTTGTTTACGAAAACGTACGGATCGTTTGTCGTTATGCTGTAAGTGGACGTTCCGCTCATCGCTCCACTTTCCGTCTTTACGTAATTTTTTTAAATCGATTCCACCCGTTAATACATTTCGACAGACACAATTACTACTCTTAGTACGTGATCATTGTTTCTTTTGTGTTAAATTGCGTAATGCGGTTTGAAGACGGAAACCTGAGCGATACAGTTACAATGCTTCATCAATACGCTACAATTTAGAGTTGAGAATGACAGGTAGATTGATTGATAAGCTGCGATTATAGGAAGTTAAATATGCAAGTATCAATCAAACACCTGACTTCGGCTTTAAGTTTCCAAGAGTTTCAAACAAAACTGTATAGCTAGAGTCGTTTTGTAAAAAACAAATAGGCTTACAATCTCTTTGGTTTTATTCAGAATAAAACTGCAAGCGAAGGCTGCGGTCAGGCGTTCTAAATTCGAACAAAAACCCCGTACGAAAGTAAACGAAGCTAAACCACGAAGTACGAGTCTATTTATCGTCTAGCCGCTTAATTCTAGTTTTACATAACTCCAGTACGTGAAATGCGACTGGCAGAACCGGATTTGAAAGAGCCGTATGCGCATCGGTCGACCTCCACGTTGACTCACCATTGCCACATATACTCATTATAATATCTATTCACAATAGAGACGTGTTGAGTTACATTGAAATTGTCTCAGCCACGTGGTATGCTGCGAACAGTTTTGGATATCCTTTTCAGATTAAGTGACTTTTTAAATGAACATTAGCCAATGTTTCTCACATATGTATTTTTAACAGTATAATTTTGTATAAGAAAATCTATTTGAAGTAACTGTCCCGCCCACATCTCAACCGGTCTGCAAAATTGTAGCCATAGAATAAACCTCTACACTGTAGACAGCCTAGATTCTAATAGATTAAGCAATTTCACACGTTCGATGGCGGTTATTAGATTAACATGTTGCCTGCCACATAAACTTATTGAATGTTACTATAACATTTCCAGCTGTAGTTCGCCAGTATATTGCGAAACTTCGGCGGATCAGTTTTTTAGTTTAATAGCGTAGAAAGAAACGTTCCTAACATTGAATTCGAAAATGTCAACAAGCAAGACCGTTTTGTGCTCTAGTTAATTTCAACTTTAATGCTCTCTTTCTTTCATATCATAGGTAACGGAACACCCGAGTCGAGACCACATTTAGGAGGACGAATTACAATACGCAGGACAGATAGTCGCAGAAGCCCACAAAAACTAATTAGGGACTATTACCATTCCGGGCTACCCTCGACGATAGCTCGAATTTCGATCCCACTGCCGTGTTATCACGTTTATCGGCCTCTACTCGTATTCAATTGCAAGATTCGCTTATTTCACTTGCCTTTATGTATCGTAAACCATACTTTATTTATCGTTTTCATTTATTTCACTATCTAACGGCATTCATTTATACGGAAGTTTGCTTTCAATATCAGAAATCAAAGCAACATTGCAGTTTTCTTGAAAAGTTTTAATATCTAACGCATTTATCGGTGAAAATTGCTGTTTTAGCAGTTTAAACTGCCGGATTTCGATAAGATATAGACAGGATAAAATATTGTGATAGCAGTATTGCGTGTATGAAGATTAACTCTTTTAGTGTACGTATTAAAATGTTTTCTCATTTAAGTTTACTAATTCGAAAACAACATGATATACCGTAACCGATACAGCGGGTTACTCACTCTAGTACACACGAGCCTTGTTATTTTTTATAACAATGACAACAGAACCGCAATAAGTTATTAATACCCGTTCATTTTATGTTGTCACCTGTCATTATTGCCAGTCTAAAGGCTCGACATCTCTTCATAAATAGCAGTATTCTACTGCACCATATAATTTCACAGATCATAAGAATCGGTGTGTAACTAATATGGATGGTAACAAGGTAAATTATTTTGTTTTTGTAGCACTCAACCGTGCTTGGGGAAACGTACAAAGATAAAAAGTAATCGTAAACCGGGATGAGCATAACCCACCGAGTCCTCGTGCTGTCCATGCGAATATTTCGATATATATTGCCATTATAATATGTCATTGATCAGGGTTTCGATTTAATTTTCTCTTTGTAACCGGGTAATGGTATACAATTGTACATTTATATTTGACTCCCCTGACGAGTTATGTGCATTTCCTGATGTAACTCGGTTACGCATCCCACATACATAAATATCACATTTCGTAATCTAATTCGCAATCTGATTTGCGTATGTAAAGTAAATTGAAATTTTATTAGTCATCATTTACCAAATTGCTCGACGTATATTTTGCTCTTTGTATATCATAAACTGTATAAGTAGGTAGTTAACTGGTGCCAAAATCCATAAAATTAATTGACCAGTTTTATCACTAAACGGTAACCAGAACTTAATCATGTCTTTCAGGTTCTATTTGTTGCCAGTTGAAATTGTCAATTTTTATTAGTATATTTTGAGCTAGGTTTATAGGCGAAGGTTGTTGGTAGGGCAGATGAAGACGAACGTAAATTGGAGATGTCCTTAGAATGGGTTTAGTACGATCTATTCTGAACCGGCTTGCGTGTGTGAAACGATTGATGAAGCAAGAGAAGTGTGTCAGGATCGACGCAAATGGAATTCCGTAGTCTCTGCTTATCCTGGTAGGAAATGGGCATGAGTTTATGTACCTTTTTATGAGTTTTAGCAGGGTTTTTCCATTCAAATAATATCGAAATAGTATAATAATACCTGAACAAATATGTCAATGTCTCAACAATGTATTAAAATACTTTTCGCTCCACAGAAATCGAGCTGGGCACACAATGCGTGGTGGAAATGGAACACCAGCAGACCGTGCTGCAATACCCGCAATCATCACATGATAAAGAAAGGTAAGCATCGTATACTTACGTAACAATTGCTAGTATAACAGGTCATTGTAGCATATCATTCTCCATATATTGAAATTAAAATTCTAAATGAAAGTAGACTTACAAACAAGATTTGTGAAAGGCCTAGGCGTACACTCCGTGATTATATCCAGGATGTTGTGTCGTAAGGCCGAGATTTCCAGACATAATAGTTAAACAATGGGGTTTGGAAATTTAAAAGACCATTCTATGTTACGACTTTAAAGAAACGCCGGGTCGAAGATGCTCTAAACCGGCAAGTATGCATGAAGACTGATGAGAGAGGAAGAAGTCAAAGTGGTGTGTCAGGATTGTAGTAAGTGGAGTTCTGAGGTCTCTGCCTACCCCAACGGGAAGTAGGCGTAATGTTTTGCATGTATAATTTAAATTGAAGCATTTTCCTTTTTCGTAGAAGCTAATTTCTGAAAATAGCTAACGACTAGTTATCAAAAGATTCTGCTTCTCCTAGCGCGAAAGTGTAATCGTAAAGGAGTTTCTTACAAGAGGAAAGCAAGAAAAGGTTTCAGAATTCCACTCCCCCAACTCTGTCTGACGACTCTTTAATATATTGGTTTGAGCAGGAATGAAAAAAAAAACGGCTGGAAACGTAATTTTCTCCTAGAGCGTGGTTGTAGGTCAATTTACCGTTAAAACAGTTTCTTTCCTTTGATCACTGGGAACGGTAATGAGAGAATTTATTTTCCATTCTTGCTTAGATCCCGCTATATCCTTGCCCTTTTTATTCCTTTAATAATAATCCAGTATTTTAGAGTTTGTTTAGGACCCTGACCTAGAATCATCCTTGCACTAGTTTCAAGAGCCAAGCGTAACGAATAGGAAGAATCGAATAGAGGCCGTACTTATAACTGCATACGCATCAAGAAATCACTTCCTACGTATTGTTAGAAGAGCTCTGATGATTCAGTGTATTCAATAATGATTGTTTATTTTTGTGGTTAAATGTAATAAGTTTATTAATCATCGCGCGGGTACTTGATCTATTTTACTAATTGACAGTATCAAACATTTCAATGTGTTCTAATTTCAAAGAGAACCAATCTTCTCGGACAACTAGACAGCAGGGAGAGTGAAAATCCGGGATCTCAGAGCTCTTTTCGAATCACTTGCTTGTTTTGTTTGTTGAATGCAATAAACGATTTTGCTTTTGTAGTTTTCATGATCGTGCTTCTATTGTGATTGTAGTGTTGAGATTATTAATTTGATTCATCCATTGACCTACTTGCGCACCTAACGCTAACGCTGTCATTCTTTAACCAGTTTTATTTCAGTAATGTAATAAACTATCTTGCACTCTATTAAATGATACGTTTTAAGAAACATCACAACTAAATTTTCTTCTGAATTTGTATGGAAATACTGTCCTAGTGACGTCATCAATAAAAACAGTCAACATCGTACTGATTGTTATTTAATTCGTAATTAAAATTCGAAAATAAGTCAAAAAGATAAATGAATTTGATTTTTGGTCATATTAGATTGGCTTCTTATTCTAGATTAGCACAGTTTTATCATTTTGTAATTTATCTTTGACCCAGTAAAATTCCCTATTACGTTAAGTAGTGTTCAGTTTGTCGTCATTAGACTAGTGAGATGTGCAGACTTTCTTTATCCCACCAGCCGAGTACTCATTTATGCAGAGACTCTGACGTGAATCTTAAGACATGTCTATTAAAAAGGAATACCTCGTGTCATGAACGACTTTGTAACGTTAAAACATTGACTTTATGGGTTTTAAGAGCTGCAGCATGAGACGATAATCTGGCGGACCTTACAAAATAATTGTAGCAGCCAGAAATAACTTTAGGATTGTTTAGTAATGGCAGGAAATAAAAATAAATTAACCTTGTATTGCAGCGTTATCGAACGCATTGCCAAATTAACAGCATTAGTGCTTGCAGTTCGGTTGAGGTTGAGATGCTCTGATTGGCGCGTTACCTCGCCGCTGCGCTTGCGCAACCGACTGCGCGCACTCCGAGCAAGAGAAAATTGCTAAACGTGCATTTTTCGTTACAAATATTTACTGCAACTGGAGATATTATTTATGTTATGAAAATAAACGCTGTCACTTCCGTAACTATCTTGATATACATAAGACTAAGAAATAACGTTGACTTTTCCGTATTGAAACAGAGTCAGGAAATCAGAAAAAAAAGAATTTCTTTTTCTGCTAATGAACGGAGAGATAGCTAATGAGGGAATAAAACGCTATATATTTCGTCTATCCTAATTACCTCTAGTTAACTCCATTTAAACACTAGAAAGAGAGGAAATGCTTTGTGTAGTCTCTCTTCCATTAGTCTAAATTGTCGTTTCATCCTGCAATCGTGAACCGAAGGGCCCAGGTTTCGTTTCTTTGTATACTTGAAGACACAATCACAATAACTCCTAAGAATTAATTTAATTATGCTAGCAGCTAGGTTTTCTTGAAGGACGCAATTAATTAAGATGTCATTGTCAGTTAACAAAAATTTCAAAGCTAGCCCAATCTGGTGTTTATCGCGTCTTCGTGGCTTCGTTTTAATTAGAAAGATCTCTGAAGGATAGCTGGGTTGTATCAGGGATAATTTCGGCTTGTTTTCGTCCATTTCTTGTTTTACCAAATACACTACTTAATTAATAAAACATAACAGAAAGGTTAAGACGGCCACATTGAAACAATTCACTTAAGAAAGCAATATTGCCATTTGACAACCTCCGTTCTATTTCTAGACAGAAGCGTCTCCTCATTGGAAGTCGGATTTGGTATAAGCATACTACATGGACATGCTACTTCACTGTAAAAAAACAGATATTTACGTTATTTCCTCAAGATGTTTCCAGAATTATTTTCATCTATTTTGGAAATATATTGGCGATTATTAATTATTGTGAGATTATGAATAAAAGATTATTAATTAATAATCAAGTTCTTTTGAAGGTGCAGAAAAGTGGTTAATACATTTACTTCATAAAATAACTGCCAATTTCAGGAAATAGCTTGGTTAGTTTGCTTTGTTAATTGGACAGGAGTATCTCAATTTCGGAACGCCCCTTGTAGCTACTAACCTTTCGATCGGTTGGTAGGTTGGTACTTAATTAAAACCCCTTGCTATGTAGAGTTTAATTTGGAATTGAAAGTAGATATATATTTAGACGCTATTGCTTATTCAAGACAACAAGGTTGGTTCTATATTTAAACGAAATCCCAGCTGTTCTGTATTGACTTTTATTCATAGTGCTTGTGATAAGATGTGAACTCTATTCAATAATCGACCGTGATGGATGTCTTTGTGTAAGTAGTTCAATTTTCTAGTTCTTTGCACGAATCCTGCCACGCGTTAGCAAGGACCACGTAACCCTGAATGAAATAACCCTGGCCTGAAAGCGATAGCCTAGAACGCCCAGAGCACATATTCAGGGTTTAGTAAAATAAATTACCCCGTTATAATCTACCACTATTTTAACCCTGAAAGGTCGTTATTTACATTTCATTACCGCTTTTGTGTTGCAGACTTGTGGCGAAAAAAGAATAAAAGCCGTGATTTAAGGCTCCGAATAATTTCATTGCTATTGTTCAAAGTTATTAGGTATTTCATTGTATTTACAGTTAAATAATGTATCTACATAGCAATATAGTCCATTGTAATAAGTTTGCTCTGAGTTTCATAATAAAAAATATTGAATCAGTACCTACCTAACTTTCTTTTAGTTTTAATAGTTCCTCAGAACAAAACGTCTTCCAACTGTTTGAGACAGGCACTTCAAAACTGAACAGTTTCTATAGGAAACTAGGAATCCACTGTAACGTACAATACGTTGTTACAACTCCGAAGTGAACGTCTAGTTGGAACTTTCGCCTACACTTCTACAAGTTTGCCTGCACTCCATCTGCATAGTGTTTCCTACGTGAAAACTGCAGTGAAACGATTCTATACATACTTAGCTTGTTCGTACTTTCGTAGCGTTTACTTGCGACATTGGCTGAATGCAACGTCAGCAGCTACCATCTAGTAAAAAAAAACAGAGCTATTTAATGCGCGGCAAATTTTTCTAGGCTAAGGAAAGTAACGTACGTAGAATGAAATATGTGTTGTCTTTGTAAGCAAACATAATCTGTGCTGTCCATGCATTTGCTGTTTAATAGTTAAAAAGGAGGCGTGTGTCGTTTGTCGGAAAGGAGGCGTGTGTCGTTTGTCGGGACACGCGAACCTACTCGTTGTATCGATTGACCCAAATTGGACACAATTTTTCCTTTGCTCATTCATTTATCGAATACTGATGACGATGACTCTTGCTTCTTTATGTATTTTTGTTGTTTATTTAGTGTGATGTTTAAACGCATAATTTCCCCAAATTTTCTACTAAATCATTAGTTTAATGATCCTTTATGAGTCGATATATCGTGGCTGACTTTGCTAACTGACGCATCTGTAATCTTTTTTCTAAATTGATTTGTGTCTTATCAGGGACGATCTTAAGCATATCAGGGACGATATGCTTGAGCGTTTGCTGAAACTATTTAATCCGGAAATAACGGTGCTCAAGTATTTAAATAGACTATGAAGAAGCGTAACTATAAGCTATTGTCCTTCACGGGGGGTACCCATTACTTAAAAACTAACACGTTACTGTATCACTTCCTACGCACTAAGAAACCAATAAGATAAACTATTATTCACATTCGAGGTTGAAATCCACAAAAACAAGTTCGTAAATAAATATGTTTTTGTGATCGTTGCTGCGTGTAACAAATACTACGTGACGAGTACAACGAGAAAAAAATACATTGAATAATAACTAAAATCGTTTGCTTTCTTTGTGTTGTCCAATTGAGTTTCTCAGTATCGCATTTGTGACTCATATTATTGACTTACTATAGGGGCGATGAATAGGATATTAATATTAATACATACTTCAGGTATTGATTCATTGATAATGTTACGTTATCTGACCTTTCATAATCTCTATTTGCACTAGTGAAGTTTAGTATTTTATGACTAATTTCAAAGGTTACTAGTCATTTAGGGATTAGTTTTATTTTTAACTATAAATAAACCAAATCAGTCACTTTCTTATCTGTGTCTTCTAGCCCCGGAAGTAACATCGAAGGTTGGAGTAGGTAAAGGATACTTTTTTCACGGAACTGAGGTTTTATCCGTTACTGTTCATTTGCCGAAAAATACTAATGAATCTGTTAAGCTTACCTCGGGTAATCAAAAGTTTAGATTACAATCTTTTTGTTTGCATTATCTGTGGTGAAAATAAATTTAAAAAAATAGTTTAAATTTTTCTTTTTTTTTTGTAATGGCACTAGTGCCGCTTTGTGCCAATGTAGTTTTTCCTTTTAATACCCGCCTTTAATACCTTTTCTTTTTATTATATTTTGGCAGCCAGCACCTTAAGTACGAAAGAAAAATCGATTATTTGTTTTTTTATTAAAGTGTTCTTATGAACGTCTCAAGAATGGATAAGTATCAAGTAAAGCCGAGAGAGTTTTGATTGAATAAGAACAGTCATACGGTTTCAGGTCGAGGTAATGTACTTCAACGGACTTAAAAGATAGGTTGCATGTGTAAGACATTATAAGTGGTTTATGTATGTTAGATACTTATCTATGTAACGAAAGTAGGTAGTGATAGTCCTACTAATCATTATAAAAGGGACCGTGCTACAGAATACTTATCATCCTCATGCCTTATCCCACTCTAATCCAAAATCTAGAATACTAATGTAATATAAAAATAATCATAGTGTGTACTCTCCGCTATTGTTTTCGACTTCGATAGTTTTTCCCACTTCAAGAATGCATGTGAGAGAATGCAACCTATATTCCCTCTTGTATCTTTTGCCCGCATCTTATGCATTTTTTCCCTCCAGACTTAGCGGGATCTTAGCTCGTGATTTCCCGAGGAGTCTAACAATCTCTTTGTGCACGACCTCATTTTGCGTTGAATACGACTCCCCTAGTCTGTCTGTTGTTACTTAGGAGCAAAGGGGTAGGCCATTCACGTTTATGCTGGTTTAAAAGGAGGTAAAATATGCATAACCTCAAAACGAACTTCGGCGGGTCTTTTGAGTACAAAAATGTTAGTAAAGAATTTTTGATCTAGTCTTCTTATTGTAGTGTATTGGGTAGAAATAAAATAGAATCTCTGTTTTCAATAAGCGTTTTGTAATTTATCCTACATGGAAAACAAACGTAGGTTAGAAAAGAAACCTATTGATTTTTATTAGAATTTATAAAAAAACCCACCAGAATTTGAAAAATATAATTCCGCTGGTGACTACTTACACGAATCACAAAAAACCTCTAATCTGATCAATACTTTACGTACCCAAAAAAAGGCATAAAAAGATATTCCTTTTGGTAGGTAGCTCTAGGTAGGATAATGAGGTGTTTACTAATAATGCGTGAAAAAATAACAGGTTGGTTGTCGTTTAATGAAACAATACTACTTATTAACCCTTGTATGGACGCCAAAGAAGAGAGAAAAAAATACCCTTGTATGGTAAAATAAAAACGGGGTAACTAAGAAGTATTATTCTTTTTAATATGTCGTAAAATATCTTACATACTTACTAGTTAGAACAGAATATTTGGTAAGAAGAGCATCGTGCTTTTCTTTTGAATAAGTCTGCATCAAAATGGTGATAACAATTTGTTGAAGCTGCATTTCCTGGGTCGAGAGAATTGTCCCAATTCGGAACTCCTGCAGTGGGATTAATTAAATAGCAAAAACGTACAGCTAAAAAATACTCGGCGTTCAAAAGTCCGCAGTGAGGGAACGCTAACGAATTACCTTTTTCAAAGAATGCTTTTTGGAATGTAGGTACCTATAATCACAAAATACCGACTGAAGCCATAACCTAAAATTACGTTTCTTACCTTTAGTAAGAGGTAAGAGGATTTCAGTGTTCTCTTCATATAAAGTAATCAATAACGCCAACCTTCAGCCATTTACTAAATCAACATTAAACTATACCTAATTAAGTGGAACCGATAAATTCTATTTTGCCATCAGTCGCTGTCCGCAAAAATTAACCTCATATCCCCGACTTTACCGAAAATACAATTACGTTTATTTTCGTTCGACAGAGCCTAAGAAAACAGGCCTTAATGGCGCAGTAATGATCAAGGAAAATAAGTACCGTGTGCCTGGCAAAGGTTCTCGTTGATATTGTCAATGGAAAAATGAAATTGCTTTTAATATGAATTTCCTGAACGAAAATGATAAATAATTTCAAATAAAAGGCGCGAAAGAAGTTCCATTTCAACAAAATAAACTGCTTACCGCTGTAATTGTTTACTTACTTCGTGTATTACTGGTAGGTAATGTAAAATCTTAGAATAAAGAATAATAAAGGCCAATACACGTGTCATCAGTGAACTAGAGTTAAGTACAAAATGAGGTTACCTTTTGCGATTTATAGTGGGCTAATGAACGACGAACAATTGGAATATCTAACCTATCAGATTATTCGAGTAATCGGTTAAAACAGCCCTTTCCCCTTTTCTAATCTAAAGGGAATTGTGGCAAATGAAGTTTATTGCTGTCTGGTCCAAAATTGTGTTGCGGGATGATAATGGGTAACCGTACCTAAATATATTTTGCTGCTTTCGCAGATTTACTTTAAGTTTATCGTTTGCAATAGCGAATAAATATTGTTGGATTTCGTTTAAAATCGGCTAGATATACTCTAGTCCAGATTCTCTATTTTCCACATTAGACTTTAATCAAGTTTCCCTAAAAAAATCAACATAGGAAACCCTGCTCTAGACAACAAAACTTAAATGTTAGTTTCACTTTGTACGAGAATTCTGCAACTAGGTATGATGCCTCACAAGAACAAGCTGCGAAATTGAAACAATCAGGTTTACAACTAACTGTGTATCTACGTACAGTCTTGCAAATGAAATACTGTTGAATTGTGAGCTAGACGCAGCTGAAACTAATCTAGGAACCCCATAAATCGCCTGCAAACCTAATATCTGACGGGCCTAACCATAATCTTCGGATCCATCTCCCGTTAACTCGACGTTATCGTCAAGTCAGCTACTTAATGCGTCTAAATTGTACTCACGTACACTTTACTATCTCGTAAGTGTAATTAATTCGACTCTAGCTAGCGGGCTCTTGAGCAACTAAATGTGTACTCTACTTTAAATTCAAGTACCTAGTACCGACACGAATTTTGAAGAGAACGCGGCGTTAATTAAATGTGAATGCATAATAAGTTGACAGGGACTCCAGCTGAGATTGTTTGATTTGCATAGTTTTTTTGGAAGATGATAAAGGAAATTCACTTACCTACTGCTTGGCAAAAAAAATAGGGGTTTTATATTGAGTGAGCTTTGTTTCATTGGCAACACTAACACCCGTGAAACTATTTACAGAGATTTTGAATGTTTACCTACCCCTATTTACAGTAACTAATTTTACTGCGCTGTAAATAATGTAGAGGCATAGATATTGACAACAAGCAAGGCTAATATGCGCAACGTGACAAAATTATTGAATTCAATAAATTTTGTCGAAATCGATAAGTTTGTTTTTCCCTAACATGCGTGGCACGTATTTTGCTTGTATTTTGACAGAACGACATGTCTTATGTATTTGAGTTGACAAACCTATAAGCACCAATCGATAAAATGACCGTGACAAAATTTTATCACGTTACGCTTGTTGGCCCTAAAGGCCCCATTTTTATTGTGTGACTTTTCTGGTTACTAGTAAATACGGTTTCAGTTCAGTGTTCTTTAACTATAAGCCACGTCTGTAGTTCATTTTTTAAAGGAACTTCATTACTTAGTTAAACATTCCGTGTCAGGTTATCGATCTGTGCTGTTGATGGTACCCTTGTCACGCGACGGTAGACGCATGTAATTTAAATTCTATCTATAGGGTTGGTGGTTGAAGGCAACTTTGAGTCTCACTTTTACCTATTGCCCTTGCCACAAATGCCAAATAGGCAGGTGGTAAATTTTCGTGAAGTTCTGCTAAAGCCCGTGATTTATTGCCACAACTATTAACCATTCTATTTAGCATTGGTTATTTTCATAGTTCATTGCTCCTTTTGTATATTAAAGAAAAAGGCGCCGAATGACAACTTGACCTCAAACTTTAGCGTTTTTTGTGAGGAAATTATTAAGTTTCTTTAATTCTATGTAATAATGGGTATGCCAACTTACCTACTTATAATAAACGTATAAAGAGAAAACGTTATGAATTAGTTTTGTCATAGAATATATTATAATACTACATATATAACGGACACTCTCCGCTCCGCACCAATACGAGGTAAGAACAAGCTTGATTTAAGTACCTCACCTCTATAAAGAAGAAGATGTTGAGAAGTAAGCGGCGTGCGAGGAATGTCGTTCTCGCCCGCACGCATGGAGTTAGGCGCGTAAAAACGACCTGCCTGTGTATCTGTATTCAAAATAATTACTTTATGTAGGTACCTACCTGAACTCTAGAATTTAAACATAAGACGTTGCTTAACCTTTAAGTTTAGTTTTTACCTACCCGTCACATTTATTTCGCTAAATCTTGAAATCACAATAGATTACCTACATTGATTCCAGCCTATATTGAATTTATTTAATGATTCATCAAGGTCCCGCTTGGCAGAATAATCAATATAAGACACGGGATAGACTATAGATCCATTATAGATTAGATTATTAAGTAAGTAGTCTGGCTTCGTTTAGAAGTTAAATAATGATGTAGGTATTAGTACCTACTTATGTTATGTTTAAGTCACATATATCTAATAATAGTTTCGGGCATATTTGTCTGACAAGTCATCGTTCCACTGACACAAATTATAGTTAGGAGTCTCCCAAGACTGTAATATAGAAACGTATGGAGACATGTCCCTTGAATCCTCATCAACCTGAGTGCCGGTCCAATATTGCAAGCAGTAGGCACCGTCGTTTCTCTTTATGACAAGTCTAGGGAATCCCTAGCTTTATACGTCCATACATCCTCAGTGAAATACATCGTCCTCACTCAAAAACATAGAGAAAAGGTTGGTTAGTTATAATTAGACCGGAGACTGTATTATAAATTGATATTGCCAAACTTTAAAAATACAGAATAAGTGTCAAAGGGTCAATAACCTTCGTTCTTTCTTTTTTTTTAAAAGTTGCCACAAAAAAGCACATAAAGTTATCTTGAGATTTTTGTGCACATTCACATTTCTTTTGCGATCTATTGTAGGTTTAGAATATTATCCTGCATTTTTCAATTATTCGTAGCTTCCAAATATTTACTACTATAGTGTTTTCAAGTGAACTATCTGTCTACCTTTCATCTAATGTGCCGTTATTTACTTTTCCGTCAAGAAAATGAGTAAACCGTACATAATTGTTGAACAGTAAGTGTTTAATGCGTTAATGACAGCTATTATTGTTAACAGTAGGTGTTGTTGAACAATGAGTGCAGCGGTAGATCATATGCCGCTAGATCACACGCACGGCCTACCGTGTACCTACACTATTGTGATCTGATGCAGATCGTTTATGATAGAATCTATCTTACAGCGCTAATGAAAACATTAATAAAACAACGGAGGGGGGGGGGGGGGGGGGGATTAAAGGCCACATCAAAGCAATTCATCTAAAAAAGCAGCTACCTATTTGACATTTGTTTGCATTGCGCACTTACTTTTATATACGCAAATGTCAAACTGCAATGTTGCTTTTTTAGATGAATTGCTTCGATGTTTCGATGTTAAGTAGTGATTCGCTCATTCATTGTTCATTCACAACAAGAACTGGGGAGCTACTACATGCGCGTTTCTTTCGTTTTTTTACTTTTCATTTAAAAATTGACTTTTATTTTTATATAACAAAAGAACCAGTTCTTTTACGTTATGTTAAAACTCTTTGTAACAACGACAAGCTGCAGGTGCCATTTTATTTTTAGCATCAAATTTGCATTCAGCTCTTCATTCATTGGGTCGCGTCGCAGCTCAGTGAAGCAAGCATTTCATTCAGATCGTTGACAATCAAAATGCTAGTCATTGAGTTCATCTCTAATCCCTCGGTTATACGCCGGTGCATCCCAATGGCTGTTCATTCATGTTTCCTTTGCCAGAGTTTGTTGCTCTTTATTACTTCTTTTTACTGGGAAAAAATAGGTAGGTATTGTACATTTTGACCTTTGATAGACTGGAATGGAAAATGCTACAACACCGACAAGAGCGTGGCTCTTAAATTGATGATGATGATTGTACATTTTAAAAAGTTGCCACAGGCAACATGTTAGGTATGTCATGGTTAATATAAAGGCTTTCGTATTAATAAAATATTGCTTATTAGCTGTCATGGCATGAGTTAATTACGCTACGAAATGTTATTTTGACGACTTACACCCATCATTAGTTCCAAGTCTAGCGCCACAGCAATAAAAGTAGCGTTACATAACAAAGAATACGACTAGTCTTACCTCGACCATAGAATAAGAAATAATACTACGCACATAATACTATGGTATAAAGTCTTAAACTCTCCTTACCTTTAATCACGGGCTTTCACGGGAATATCGACTATTTTGCATTTTATCTACTTTTAATAGTTTGTTTGCACTCTGATTTGGATTAAAATAATTTGGCAAGATTACTTATGCTTTCTGGCAAGTACTTAAAGAAGAACCACGAAGGAAGTCTCGCAGATTTATAATGAAACTAATTGATTGACAAGTCATAAGTATAGATTCTGCGACAGCGTCGTAGCCGCGGGACTTTTATGGCGCAAGGTCTTAGACGCTTCATTCCTCTTAATAGTTTTCAGCACCATAGATTATAAAATCGATTATTTTTCTTTAATGTTTATTGGTTTAGCAAAAGTACCTTTATGGAAACTTTTTAATAGTAAGTAGGTGATTATTCGTGTTTATTGTACCTACCTATGCACTTTTGTTGTATTATTTTATGATACTAACACGACGTTTTACTAAACTTAGTGCATTATTATTTGTGTGAAGGTCTGGCCAGTTTCCTATATCCTGTTGACTCACTCACTCGTTATAATTCTCTACGATATTGTATTTTTATTTCGAGCTTCCGATATGCTGGGTATCCTTCGTATGATGCGGCTTTGTAATAATAATCAGCTTTATTATTATTGTTGGATATTATTTATACGAAAACAGTGTTGGTTTGCTATGTTTTCCGACGGAAATTTCCTTTCACACTTTTTTTTTGTAGGCTAAGATCATAAGACCTTGCTGCCAAATCTTCTGTCCTTTTTGCACTTATGAAAGAATAAAAAAGCGTAAAGTAGGTACCTATTTATAAAGAATTGCAATCGATAGTCGATGAATTCTTCAAAGTTGCGCTAGAAGCGTAATCATTGTTAGATACACCCCTCCACTTGAGTCGTTCTGTGATGTGTGAACATTATGTATATGAAAGTGTTTGTGTAAAAGAAGTTTGTTTACACGCCTTCACGATTCACGCCTGTCCTGATGTTATTTTTATCTTGAAAATGTAAACGCAGTGTTCTTTAAATTCGTAGTATAGTTTTTAGCAGGTCTTGATACCGGGGCATTTTGAGCTTAATTTCATTTCTTTCTAGCCAGTGTGGGATTGTAAAATATTGTGTAATAAAAAAAAAAAAACTTGTATTTATTGAGTCTCGAGATATCGCTTTTTAATAGCCAATTATTAGTCATAAAAATATCGTTTAATAGGACTAAAAATATTTTTTGTTGACACTTTTGATTGTTCGCAAAATGTATGACAGATGTAAAAAGTCGCATTTTCTTTACAAGGCTCTTGAAATACCTACTACTATATTTAGTTGTAGTAGCGGTAGGTAAACTAATACATACACTAATCGAGTAATCCGAGTAGGTAGTAAGTTACTAAGCTAACAATAATAACTTAGAACTAATAAACGTGAACTAACTTTCATGAGGAGTGGATAACTTTATAGCTCAGAATCTGTCGGAGCCAACGTTACGTTACACAATATACTATTCATACGTATCTACATGTAAGTAGGTTACATAATCTCACTGTTTCCCACTGGGGTAAGCAGAGACCATGGGCTCTCGCTTGCTTCGATCCTGATACATTTCTCTTGCTTCCTCCACATCCATTAATCGTATCAGACACGCGCATAGGCTCAGTACACCTTAGTAAACTTACTACGTAAGGGTGTAAAAATATTTGATATTTTAAAATTGGAATCCTGCAGACATTCTAATTTTATTCTAAGTTATACCCGTCATCAATCAATCAATAATACTTTATTGCACAACGACATATACAAAGGACATAAACATACGAATAAAAACATAAGCACAATAGGCCTCACCATTCATTCCGTCATTTTGTCATCCTCCGAAAAGGAAAGTTTTTATTACACCCAGGCACAATTACATCTTCCACCCATTATTATTCAAATCAAAATAAAGAGAAGCAATATATGTAGCAACGTAATTCTATACATAAAATATGATCGAAATATCAAGCAACAATTATTTTTATATATGATTTTGCCATTATATTGTATATTTGATTAATTATGTACACGAGTAATGAGAAAATAGGTAATTATCACGTTAAAGCTGTACAAAGCCATCTACATTGTTTTTGGTGAACTGGAAAGTCCCTCATTGTACCCGAATAGTACCTATTTGGAGTACAGATGTTGAAAATAAAATGTCATAATCCAAAATAAAGACGTGGAGTAAAGGTCTCTTTGTAACCAGGCCAAATAATTAAAAAAAAAATGTCATAAGCATGAGAAGCAATCTCATTCGATCGAAGGGATGTCACACTGCTGGTATAAAGTTTTCTATTACAAAAGGATACCGGTCGTTTCTCTGCGATACAAATGGATCTCGTATTTATTTACGCCGCGTTTACCTACTTTGAACCGCGCCTCGATATGAAATGAGCTGCCCTCATCGATCGTGCTTATGCTAAACATATTGAAAACGAGTAGTCCCTTCGTCTTCGGAACAGGCAATTTAACATTTCGCTCATGAATATACGGCTGATTTGAGAGGCCATCTGTCTTTGTACCTCACGAAAGGCGGTAAAACTATCAATAAACCGTAGGGGCTAGAGGAAAAATTGGGATTATCGCGGATTGATTGGTAGGGTCAAGAAATAACATTTAGTTTGGATATGAAGATAAATTCATCATCATCAATTTAAGAGCCACGCTCTTGTCGGTGTAGCATTTTCCATTCCAGTCTATCAAAGGCCAATTCCTTGACTTCCCTATAAGACACGACGTTAACCTAAAGTAAAGAACTAATGTAAAGAACTTTAAGTATCTAGGCAGCATAATAACGAATGACTCAAGATGTACTTTAGACGTTAAAACCAGAATAGCAATGGCAAAACAAGCTTTCCATAACAAAGGGTGCATATTCAAGGCTAGGATTGCCAAATCTATCAGAAAAAGATGTGTCAAAACCTTCGTATGGAGTATAGCCCTCTATGGATGTGAAACTTGGACACTGACACAGAAGGACAGAGAGAGACTCGAGGCCTTTGAAATGTGGTGTTGGAGGAGGATAGAAAGAATAAGTTGGACAGAGTAAGAGTAAGGGAAAAGAGACAAATACTGAGAATTATTGAGGACAGAAGAGGCAAGATGATTGGACACCTAATAAGACACGACGAATTCATTAAAAACATCATAGAAGGAAAGCTAGAAGGAAAGAGAGGAAGGGGAAGACCAAGAAGAGCTTACATGGAACAGATTAAAGAAGATAAATTAGTTTTCCTAAATGTATGAATGTGGTAGTGATGTTTAGAGTCTAATCATTAGATTTCAGTGGCAAAGATTACGAGTTTCATGACACAAAACCTATTAGGTAGCTCGCACTTTATTAATAGGCTAGTTTCCAACTAGTCAAATCAGTTACTTTTTATTTTACTATACGTCAAAACACGAGATTACTATGCTTATGAAAAAGCAACCTGTGACGTCATAGAAAAACGTGACAAAATGTCGCACTCATTATTACATGTTTCTTTATTAAAATTCATAAAAAGTTAAATAGAATAAAGAAAACGTTTCTTGTCGTTCACTTTTAGATTTGTCTCTATTTGGTAATCAGAATTTCATAATTTATCTTTGACATAGGAAACTTGCAAAAAGCATTTTTACTCGCTAAATAAAATAATAGGTATAATAAAATCTGTATCGTAAACTTAGGTACTGACTGATGCGTAAATTGTAATCGCTATCTTTAAATATCTAATTATCTACCTTTTTTTAAAAATAAAAGGAAAATATATATTTTTCATAGCAGGCGAAGAGTGGGTGTTGATAAACCCTTTGCCTACGGCTACGGGGATACAGGCGCGATGCTATGTTATGTTGTTAAAAAAAATCATAAGAAACATTTGATATTGAAGCTATTTTTGTACAAAAACTCATTAGGCTTACTTAGTAGTTTACTTACTTAACCTTAGTTTTTAACAACATTTTGTTAATTTTTCCGAAATACGGCCGACTAAAAACATTAAATATCAAGTTTATCACTTAAATTGTCAGTATTAAAACCCGGTTTTTGGGCGAAAGAAACATCTGTCCCGTGGGGGATTGCTTGACGTTGATGGAAAGTCCCGGTTAGGGAGACGTGTACTCCCGCTAAATGTCTTCTGCATCTGACATCTGCATCTGAGTGTTGAATGTTTTATGTCACGTGCAGTGACGTGCTGTAAAAATTCTTTAATAGTAAGGACACTGGCTGCTTCTCTTTTTTAAAAAGTACTCTGGTCTTATCTGCTTAAAGGTTAGGTAATAACCTTTTTACATAAGTTTGTTTTGTTTTTAGTTCTTTGATAGCTTTTAATTTTAAATTGAAATTATGTAATTGGCATTTTTTATATCTTACAATATGGGTACCTACCCGAAATAAGCCATTATTAAAAAAAAAAAAAACCTACCCGAAATAAATGCATTTTTCTACTCCTCTACTTTAATCTGGCATTTAAATAACCAAAAAGTCTAATATAAGTACATACATAATTAAACTCTTTGAAAAAGTGTACGCTCTATGGCCTATAAAAGCATTGTTTACAAAGTGTAACTGTACTATAATGTCGCCAAAAAAGCATTGTTGTTGTTTTTTTTTTTTTTGACCTGGAAACTGGCACCTTTACTTTGTTTGGTGCCATAGATATACTATAAAAAAAAGTATACATTTGCCGCCATTTTCCCGCGCGTTGGAAAATAAATTGGAAAATTTTTGTGTTTCGTTTCAAAACACTAAAAAGTATAAAATAAAAAGGAAAAATGGATGAAGAACTATTGATTACCATATCACACAATACCATTCAAAATTTACATCTTCATTTTTATAAATAAAATTTTTCTTTGTATAATTTTTATTTCATTTAAAATTACGTCGTCGTAGAAAAAGTATTGTATGCAACGTTGTATAACTAGGTCAAAAAATGCTCGTGGCGTCTCTTATTGCGATGTTCGCCAAGGCTCACATCGCAACTCACGCCACTCGCATTTTTTGACCCTTCTTATACAACTGTTGCATAAAATACTATTTATTTTTATTTTTTTACATCTTTTTACTGCCGGGAATATTTCCAAGGTGGGAAAATGGCCACATCGAAGCAATTCATCTAAAAAAAAAACAATATTACTTTTTGACATTTGTTTGCATTGCGCACTTACTTTTATATGCGCAAATGTCAAATTGCAATATTACTTTCCTGGTCACACGCAAGAGAACTCAGTGGCGGATCTGTTTATTTAATGCAACTCTAAAGTGAAAGAGCTGTTTAATCTTTTGAACGGAGATCCGTTGTCCGTTTGAAATCTTATTCCACTAAGAATTTTATAGTTCATAGTTCTCTTATAATGATTAGTAGAACTCTAAGTTCTTTACGTTACATGTAGAAGATGATAATCCTAGAACAGCAGAACTTTATTTTATATGACTTATTGTAGATTTGCCGCAGATGATATTAACTACTTGGCCGGACATATGGGGAGCGCTGAGGGCTCTCACCCGATAGCATTGCGCCTGTTTCCCCGAAGTAGTGGGCAAACGTGTATAGTATGCACACCCACTCCTCGTCAGCCATGTTTAAGTCCCATGTAATGGGCCGAGCCTATTGTCATTAACCGAACACAAATCCTGGATATAACGTCATGTTAATGAGGGACTTAACAGGCTACGTTCCTCAAAAACAATATAGATGGCGCTGTACAGATTTTTCTTCGTTTAACGTTTTAATTTCATGGATAAAAGACATCATTTATCTTTATTTTTGGGTATAAATGATGGCCCTTTTTATTACACCCAGGCAAAATTACATCTTCTACCCATTATTATTCTACATTGTTTTAAGTTTACGCGGTTATTATCATAATTAAAACACATAATAACGGGTTCTTACCGCGTTTAAATGGGGATATGAGACTCCCGAACGCGGTAAGAACCCGTTATTATGTGTTTCATTATTATTCTGATCAAAATAAAGAGAAGCGATATAGGTGGCAACATAATTATATACTAAACGTGATCCAAATATCAAGCAACAATTATTTTTATATATTATGCTTCTGCCATTACATTGTATTTTGAAATAATTATGTACTTACTCGAGTAATGAGAAAATAGGTTATTATGACGTTAGAGCTGTTCAACGCCATCTATATTGTTTTTGGTGAACGTAGCCTGGAAAGGTTCTCATTAATTATGATTCATACGTGAACTCAAACTTGTAAAGTCGAATTCAGTGGTTTAAAACCCGAGCCGGGGTTCGAACCTATGACAATACGAAGAGACATTCCTAGCGTTGTGAAATAGAAGAATGAAGACAGACGCAAAAGTAAATATATTTTATTTCTTCGTACTATAAGACGGTCACATAATAGACTTTCGAAGACAAATCATTATGAGAACAAAAAAGCCGAAAATAGGGGAAAATATTACGTCGCGATGTTACGTGTTAAGAATACTTACTTATAGAAGGAAACAAAAAAGAAATATTATGACGAAAACATTGGAGAGCTCTCTCTATTAGCATTATGTAAGGTCAAGGCGATTCTTACGTTTTTATTTGCATAAACAACGTATTTATGTAACAATCCGGTTTTTGTGCGGAAGTTTTCAAGTACAGGTGCGGTGAATGGCTATTTTCAATTGCCTACTTATTTATATCAGTCAATCTAGTTACGCTGCAATTTCTGTTACTTACGCGCATGCGTAGCCGTAACGTTTTTGTTGTAAAATAAACAACTGCCTACCTAAGTTTACAAAAATAGATACACAAATGGCATTCATCGATACAAATATCTTGCCAATGTCGTTGCCAAAACTCATTTACCTTCTTAAAAAACTTTTCAATTGTATTTACCTACATATTTGTGCTTTTAGATAAAGTCGTTATTTTAGTTTTTATGTTGGCTCGACACATTTTTTTTTTTTTTTTTTTTTTGGTCAAATCAGTTACTTTTTACTAAACGTCAAAACACGAATTTTTTTTTTTTTTTTTTTTTTTACGTGACTTATTGTAGATTTGCCGCAGATGGCATTAACTACTTGGCCGGACAAATGGGGAGCGCTGAAGGCTCTCACCCGTACAACGTTTAAGACAACAGGCCTGAGGGTGCCCAGTTGGGCGCGAACCTCGGCTCAGGGCGTCGTCTGAGAGGAAAAATATTTGAAAGAATTAATCGACCCTAGTGGGTCGATAGCGATAAGCGCTGAATGAGGGAAATCGTCGACCACGCCGGCGGGGTCGGTATCGGGGTCCTGAAGTGTTTGGTGTCGCGAGCTGATTGGCTGCCTCTATGGCTAGAGTAATCGGGTCGTCGGGATCGTATATTACGTCCTTCGGACGCCGATACTTTTCAGTACCGTCCCTAAGCGGGATGTATTCGGAAGCCGCAACTACCAGGGGATTTGGGTGGTGCGGAGCAGAATCGAAAAAACGTTTGGAAGCTAATTTGAGCCATTGGGCAATGGTTGGCAGACCTAGGTCAATGTGCAGATTTTCATTGCGAAGGAACCACGGAGCTCCCGTGGCTTTCCGCATGAAACGATTTTGTATTACCTGTAGACGGTGGATTTGAGAGGGACTCGCATGAGCGAAAACTACCCCTGCATAGGTCATGATCGGACGGATGCAAGTCGTGTAGATTTTCACCTTATTCCTAAGGGACAATTTACTTCGCTTGTTAAGAAGACAGTGAAGACGGCCCATTACAAACGCGGCGCGATCGCGCACACGTTTGATATGGGCCTTGAAAGTAAGACGTCTATCTAAGACTACGCCGAGATATTTGACTTGCTCCTCCCAAGGGATCGGCTTGCCAAACATCTTAATGATTTTAAGTTGACGGCGTGACCGTGGCGTGTTATAATAGCCCTTTGAAAAGTACACCGCTGCACTTTTCTCCGGGTTTACCTCGATTCTCCATTTGCGAAACCACTTGCCCAAGGCATTGGCCGCGCGTTGGAGGATTCCGGTCATCATAACTCGACCACGGCACGAAGAATAGATGGCTGTATCATCCGCAAATAAAGCTAATTCGGTATTAGGGGATTTGGGAATGTCACTAGTATACAATGAAAATAGTAAAGGGGAGAGGACGGAGCCTTGTGGGACTCCGGCATGTATCGGGTGCGGTGACGAGAGCGTCCCTTCTACGCGGTAGCGAAAGGTTCGATTTGAGAGGAAGTCTCGTATGATGTGCACGAGACGGTCTGGCACTCCCAGTGAATAAAGCTTGTAGATCAAGCCGTTGTGCCAGACTTTGTCGAACGCTTTCGCCACATCGAAGAAGAGCGCTCCCGTAGCGACAGGTTTTTTTAAGTTTAATCTACTGGAGATATGTTCAACAATACGGTGCACTTGTTGAACGCAGGAGTGTTTGGTTCTAAAACCAAACTGCTCTGGTGGAATAAGACTATTGGATTCGGCGTAGTCCCGTAATCTAGCAAATATGAGCCGCTCATAAATCTTCCCCATGGTATTGAGGAGACTTATAGGGCGGTAACTGGAAGGTTCGTTTTTAGGTTTCCCAGGCTTTGGTATACCAATTACAATTGCTTCTTTCCACTGCTGTGGAAAGACGCAGTTGCTCATGGCGACGTTGAATATTGCCGTTAGTAAGCAGATGAGGGGAGCACCGAAGTTTTTAAGGACACGATTCGTGATACCGTCTGAGCCAGGGGCTTTTCGGGTATGAAATCTTTTGATGATACCTAGTACCTCTTCCTCAGTAACCTGTGGAAGAGGAGGATCGGTGGGAGGTACAGAAGCCCTACGCTGAACTTCAGAGTTCACCGTCGAGAGGTGCCTACGATCGATAGGGAGAGTACTGGGCGAACATTGGGCTTCGAGACTGTCGGCAAGGCATTCGGCTTTTTCGTCATCGTCAAAAGCGGGGGTTGGTTAGGCCTATTGAGAGGAGGAGTAGGAACAACCGTATCCTTTTGAAGAGACCTAGACAGCTGCCAGATGGCCTGGTGGTGGGGCTCAATGCCGCTCAAAAGATTATCCCACCGATTCTGTCGCATGTCATTAATACGTTTTCTTACAGTATGCTGCAAGAGACGCAAATGACGGCGACATTCCTCGGTGCGATTGGAATCATATGCGCGGGTGGCTGCGTTTTTCTCCGTTAGCAGATCACGGATATCGGTAGGCAGTTTCCAGCGATGGTCTTCCATCTCCGGAACCTGTTTTGAACTTTCATTCAAAACCGACCTCACGTGATCCGTGAGGGAGTTAATAGCTGTCGAGGCCTCCTCTAAGGAGGCTATTTCTACTGGGATACTATCTAAGTATACTGAACTAGAAGACTGGAGGCCTTCGGCCACCTTCTCCCAGTCCAGTACTGTCTTAGGGGTTGCTGGATTATCAGGGGCGTCTAAACGGGAGCCTAGTTTTAATATAACAGGTCGGTGGTCGGATTGTAACTCGTGTAGTACTTCTATAGAACATAAACGTAAGTTTATGTTCTTTAGAAGCGCCAAGTCGAGTATTTCTGGTCTGTGGTTCAAGTCAGGGGGATATCTAGTGGGCTGCAATGGTGTTATTATATCATAATAGAGGGGCTCGGCTAGAGTTTCTAATACCCTGCCTCTTGTGTTTGTTGTTAAGCAACTCCAAGAAAGATGTTTAGCGTTAAGATCGCCAGCAATTATGACTGAATTACTGAGATTAAAGAGGGCTTCGAGGTCACTTCTAAGTAACCTCTTAGAGTTATTAGGAGATAGATAAGCCGACACTAGTGTGATTGGCTGATGTCCTGTCATGCCCACTCGACAGATCGAAGCCTCAATGTCAGTGAGGGCAGGCGGGTCTATAGGTATACAGTGAAGTGACTTTCTATAATAAATGAGAGTGCCCCCTTTGGGCGCAAAGATCCTGTCGTTTCGCACTAAATTATAATTCGCCATCTTGGGGTCGCGATTAGAGGGTTTGAGGAAAGATTCCTGCACTAATAAAATATCTACCTGATGATGTTTTACAAACTCGTGAATCTCTGCACGTTGACCTAAGATGCCATCAGCATTGAAAAAACCTATTGTAAGGGAACGCGGTTTGACTCTACTTTTATTCGTACAATCCATTATTAGGCTTTAAATTGGGACAGGGAGTCTAATAAACTGTCAAGTTGACTAAGGGCCGACTTAAAGAGAATACTAAATTCCCTAAACTGGTTGACAGGAAACGCAGAGGCCTGAGGGGCCATCGCAGGAACCGGATGAGGCGCAAGAGTGGCTGCAGGAATACCTAAGTTGCTACTAGGTTGGGCGCGGAGCGGATTTGTGGGTCGGACGATTGCCGGGGGACGAATCCATGCGGATGGACGCTGTGGCGCGAGTTTGGTTTGCGTGAGTGGCAGAGCCGGGAAATCGCGAGTAGAGTGCGAGGAAGGGGCCATATGGGCCTTAGTGGGACCGGGTTGGGAAGCTGCAGCGCGGGCTGCCCTTCGTTGAGCTACCTTATGGTGGGTGCGTGGAGCCTTGGTGCATCCGCGATAGTTCGCAGGATGACCTTGCTGACCACACAGCACACAGCTAGGGGGTTCCACCTCGTTTTTGCCTCTAAGGCAATCCGAGGTAGCGTGATCACCTAGGCACTTTACGCACCTAGGCTTGGCATGACAATGCCTACTAGAATGCCCGTAAAGTTGGCATCTATGACATTGCGTTGGGGGGCCTCCCTTATGGGGAGTTTCAACTTTAAGGCCAGATAGACCGCAACAAGTCTTCAGGTTGAAGATCTTCTTGCCCTCATCCGTCCTTTCTAATATAACGGTGACCATGTCGTACGGGACTTGGCCACGACCGCGGTGCATACGGTGCACCTCGAGAGCCGGAAAACCGTTTTTAATAAGGTCCTCCTTAACAAGAGTGGTTTCCCACTCCTTAGGGATTCCCTTTAGAATAATACGGAGGATACGTTCCTCCGGGAGGGCGTAGGTATGGAATTGTATTCCTCTACCTTTCAGAATCGAAGTGAGCTTTCTATGCTCAGAAGATGACGGGACCTGGATTTTGATCCCATCTTGGGTCGTGCGGGCGCTGGTGATTACGATGTTCTCCTCTTTCGCCCGAAGGGAGACTTCATTCCACCTATTTTTGTCCCTCATGTACAAGGGCGGAGGGGTGGGACCTTTTTGTACTTCAGTGACAGCCTTAGAAGGGCTGGAAGGGACCTTACGGACCTCGGGGATGGAAGAGGGGATCGACGTTCCCGAGGACGTTTTCTGAACCTTAGCAGGCTCAGATTCACGGTGACGGCGGGCTCGTTTTCCCTTACGGCCCTCCACGAGCGTGAATATGTCCTCCGAAGAGGACGACTCCACACACTCCGACGACGAATCGGACTCGGCAACGTCCATACGAACATCGCACGATACCTCATCGTCACCGGCGAGGAGGGAAGCAGGGGAAGGAGATGACGCGCGCGATTGGGACAAAGCAAGAGACGCGGTGGGGCGGGCAGGGCCGGGAAACGACGCGAAGGACGCGGTGGGGCAGGGGGTCGCGGGGAGACTGGGTGACGAAGCGCGGTCGGCACGAGGGCTATCAACGCGGGGCGCGGAAGGCAAAGTTAACGCCGCAACTTGCGGTACTAAACGGCATATCTCAGCGTAAAGCGCGCTGCTTTTATCCGCTAGGATATGCGTCAAAATGAGTTTACCGATTTCGGCCCACAGCTCGGAGCTGTCGGCCATTTTTAAGGGACGGCCAATCTGCTATAGAATAATTACTACCGCTTCGCAAAAGCGTTCCTCAGAGAATAAGCGGCGCAAGAAACTCTGAGGCGATCGCTCGCTAACTTTCGCAACTCGAGTGGGATTGCTCGAGGGTGTGTGAGAGTGAGTTTTGCCTCTTTGGTTGGGGTTAACAAAGAGGATGTGTGCTTATGGTGTGCCCTAAGCTGGTATCCCTTTGCCGATCTTATTGTGCAAGAGGGTTCCTATGCTCTAAGTGCGGAGGGTTTTTACACCCCGAAACACGAAGAGAAAAGAATAAGGGGTAGAGATTGGTCACTCTACCCCGGGTGACAGCTAGAGTCGACTAGGGTAGACCCCAAGGCCGGTGGTTCTAGCCCCGTCCGGGTAATATGCCTGCCTCAAAGTGAGGCAAGCGGACGCCCCAGGGCCACGTCCCACTCAGCTTAGTTAACACCGCAAGGTATCCACTGAGGACCACGAAACTGTGGTTTTAAATTAAGATCGATGCAACTGTAAAATAACAGTCGTTATTTTAACCTTGAAACTTAGATAAGCCAGCAAGTTCTGAGAAGAACTATTGTTGGCTCAATGTATGGCGGCAGGGTCACGCCAGCAGGTAGCCGGCAGACAATGGCGGCACGGGGCGCGGGGCGCGCGGCGGGGTGCTGCGGGGCGCAGCGCGGGGAGCTGCGGGGCGCAGCTCGGGACCTCTGAACAAACGACCGTTCGGGACGGCCGCTCGACGCAGAGTGTCAAAACACGAAATTGCTACGGAATTTGTATGAAAAAGCACACTGTGACGTCATAGAAAAAGGTGATAACATGTCGGACTTATTATTGCGTTTTCTTGATTATAATTCGTAAATAAGTTAAATAGAAAAAAAAGAAAAAGTTTTACATTAGTTTTAGATCTGTCTGTATTTAGTAATTAGAATTTTAAAATTAATCTTGAACCTAGTACGCGACCCATTTGCGACCTTTCGACGTATGGAGACATTAGTCAACGGCAAAGTCAAAGCCCCGGAAACCTCAGTACGTGAGTTGGACTAGCACTTGATCGGCTGTTTTATCATGATGGCAATACAATGAGGAATACTATACCTACAATGTGGGCGAACGTTATCGTACAGAATTGGCTATACGAGCCATCATATAGCACGTTAGAGAGCAGACATCCCAAGCTCTTGAACGATGAGGGAAGTCTTGGAGATTGAGTCCACCAGTTTCTATCGGTGGACGGTCACGAGTACTAATATGTATATACTTTGCGACTCTGTCACATTAACTTTTTTGACAAATTAAACCGTAAGTCTCATTAAATGTCAAATATGATAGTGCGACAGGGTTTTAAAGTGGGAACATGATATTGCTCATGACTGTACCTAGTTGAAATCGACTGTGAAGTATTACTATCATCACAATGAAGAATACAACATTACAAACTAAGCTTTTCCATCGAAAAACGACCTCTGTGGTTCAGTGATAGAGCGTATATTTCTTCAATACTTGTTTATTAAAACGTTTTATTAATTTATTACATTTTCCATTTAAAAACAACCGACCGCCATTTCCCTGTCATTCCGCAATCCTCTGTTCTCTCTCGCTCACTCCTCGCTCTCTCTTTCACACACCTTTACGTTACGTTTCATTCAGCCTACTATTCGTATACATAATATCACTTTGTGATCCCTAGTTTGGTAAGAACTTTACGGGCTGATCACCCGATTGTCCGAAAGTAAGGTGGTCCGTTTTGCAAGGCACATTAAATCGTTGGTCCCGGTTACTACTTACTGATGTAAGTACGCGTCGCGCAGAACAGGAATAGTTCCAGTAGAGGGCAGAGAATGACTCTGTCCCCCCTGGGGCCGGCTAACACTAATAGACAGCAGATGATCCTGAGCGTAGACCGTCGACATAGACTAAACAGTCGTCGAAAATCAACAAGTTAGATTTAGTTATCTCTATAATTGGCGGGTGAATATTAATGTCTATACAGCCGCAGCAGACCTCGGCGTTATCAGGGCGGAAAGGACAGCCTTGTTGCTAGTAAAACAGATTTATGGCGGCCTTATGATGCGAACAATCGGTCCCTTAAAATAGTCAAATTTCCTTGTTTTAAACTCTATTATATGTTCAGCCCTATTGGGTCAAGTTGATTAAGGCAAAGGAATTTATTTTAATTTGATTGATCAACTTGGTCCGCCATTCGTTGATTGAAAGGGCGCTCGTGTTTGTGCTCTAACAGTTACCTTTAACAATTGTTGTACGTAAAATAGTTGTGTGTAAATCGTACATTTATATATTATTTATTAGCGACCCGCCGGGTGCAATAAATAAATAATAAAATAAATCTTTATTTTCTCTTCACAAAGGTAACTCAAATTATGTAATCTTAACTAGGGTAATGATACATACTATAGTGCCTTTGTGAGAGACTGGTGTCGATACTAGGTGTGACCCTGTGTGACAGATCACCAGGCGCCCAACCTCTTTCGGAACTCCTAGTTCCTAGTAACTCTCCTAGTTTCCTAGCAATGATGAGGAAAAAAAATTAAATTATTTACGACATCACATTTAAAACCTCAAAAATAACAGTGTTTCTCCACTATTTAATGGATGTTATTATACATACAAACCTTCCTTTTAAATCACTCTATCTATTAAAAAGAACCGCATCAAAATACTAAGACTTACGGTTTCATTTGTCAAAAAGTTAATATGACATGGTTACAAAGTATATACATATTAGTGCTCGTGACCGTACCAGTGTTGTGACGTTCATTAACATACTTAGTGATGTATCAGCAGGGATTAGGTCGATCGATTCTGTTCTGTTTAACACAGATATATTTTATGGCGCTTACCTATTTCCCGCGTCACTTCCCACGTCAAAAGTAAACTTGCGTTACGTTTTGTCATGAACTTAACATACCTTTCTGAATAACGACAGTTATCCGAGAAGTTGACCGATAAGATTTATTATTAATCGTGTTGTTGACTGACCTTTGAAGTAGGAGTACATTCAGAACCGCCGCTTATCTGTTCAGGGGTCTGTGAACTGATATCAAAAGATTAGGGAAGCTAGAGATGCGAGGGTAGAGCGAAGTCGGTTACCTATTTTTAGTTTTTTTTGCAACACAAAGTCGCTTTGGCGCTTAATCCTTTATCCGCTGAAAGCCTGAACATGTTTCTAGACATACAACACATGAAATACGTATCTAGTGTTGGATTTTCACTTTATGTGATCGATGGGGTTAAAAAAGCTACATTATTGAAGCAATTCTTCTAAAAAAAAGCAATATTGCTATGTGATATTTGTTAACATTGCACACTTACTTTTATATGTGCAAATGTCAAATTGCAATAAGTATTTGTTTTTTTAGATTAATTGCTTTGATGTGGCCTTTTTAAACCATCAGACCATATGAGCAGGTGATCAACCATGGTGTTGTCAATTTAGCCCGAGTCCTAAGATGGATATGGTAATCCTTATGGTGACACGTTATATATAAGACCTCCATCACAGTTTCTCACACACTTTCGAAATGATATAATCAAGCTGAAAAACTACTTTTTTCTTATTTATCTTATCCATTAAAACTACTTATTCTACGATAACTGTATTCCCATCGGCAAGTCTAATATCAATAATGTAAGTGATAAGCTAAGTGGTAGGTATATAAAAATAAAAAAGTAATTTAAAAAATTGGGCCGTGTACTAGGTTCAAGATAAATTATGAAATTCTGATAACTAAAGACATCTAGCGAAAAACATTTATTTAACTTATTTTAATCAAGAAAAACGTAATAATAAGTCCGACATTATATCACGTTTTTCTATGACGTCACAGTGTGCTTTTTCATACAAATTCCGTAGCCATTCGCGTTTTGACGTTTAGTAAAAAGTAACTGATTTGACTATTTGGAAACTAGCCTATTTATTTTGTTGAATACTATGTTCGAATTCAAATACTATGAATACTATGAATACTATGTTTAAATTCTTAAGTAGAGACAACCTTTTTTACCAGCCAACCCTGCAAATGCTCTACCATGTTTATTTTACTTATTATTATTAGTATGTTAACATCGTAAGGCCGAGATTTCCAGACATAATAGTTAAACAATGGGGTTTGGAATTAAAAATAAAAATTCGGTAGCACGACTTACGAAGAAAGGTATGAGAATTAATCATCTCTCTAGCATTATCCCGTTTTTCACAGGGTCCGCTTAACTAACCTGAAGATTTGACAGGCCACGACAACACAGACACCAAGAACACAGACAAGAAGACAGGTCAAGTTATGAGAATGAATGTGGATGGAGAGAACGACTCAAGAAAGTGTGGATGGATTGTGTAAAGAAAGATATGTGTGTGAAAAGTGTGAGTACTGAGATGACGACTGACAGAAAGGAATGGAAGAGGAATATAATGTGCCGACCCCACTTAGAGTGGGATAAAGACAGGAGGATGGATGGATGGATTCGATCGTACGACTTTACAATAGCCTAAAGCGTGCTAACATCAATGTCAAGTGAGGTTTCCATCAATTACCTAAGTACTTGGATTGACCTCGCTACGTTCCCTCCGTTTTACGACCTTTCGTTATTGCTTTACAAACTTAAAAGAAGTCAATTGACTTTCTTTTTGTAACCGACTAAAGGGAATTGACTTATTTGTGACCGGAGCAATATCACGGTTATTGGTTTTCCATAACATCATCCAATTTTCAAGCTTCGTTTATAATTTTCCATTGAGAACGTAAGTAAATATCACCACCCAACTGTAACGTAAACGTTTGGGAATTAGTATTGTAGAGCTTGTTTTTTTTTAACTTATATGGTACACTGTATTGTGATAAGGTTTATCTGCTGTGTAGGAAGCGCCCATGAGATTGTAATGCGTGCAGCCGATAAATTAACGTGTTTGGGGAAGGCCGGTTGTATTTCATCTAATACGTTGTGAATATAAGTACTTTATACAATATATTACGTATTATATTGCAGGATATAAAACTTTATCGCGTGATAGTAAGAAAACATTTGGTTTCGATGACACATTTAACTAGTGGTACAGTCATGAGCAATATAATGTACCCACTTTAGGACTCTGTCGCACTAACATATTTGACATTTAGTGAGACTTACAGTTCAATTTGTCAAAAAGTTAATGTGACATGGTACCAAAGTGTATACATATACGCTACGCTACGCTATGATTGCCATTTTAGACGAAGTTGTGATTTTGATTTTGTGTAATGCAATGCAATTTCTATTAGGTACGACGATTAAACACTTATCTTCCAAAATAGTAGCGATTTATCTTCTAACGAAGTAAACTTTTTTATTTCTTTATTTTGTACGTACATATTAAAACAGACTCAAGGAACATACAAAGAAAACAGACAGTGCAGTCGTTAATCGTTTAGCGATTAAAGATGTTGATTTTTCAACATTAGCTTATAGTGTTAAAGTAGCCTTTAGAGAAATGTACCTATAACTAACTGGTTTCATAAGTATGTGCGAACTTTAAAAAGAAGTAATAAGAAAGTAATAAGTAGATATACATATATCATTGTCTACAGACTTTATACTTGTCACTGTGGAAAAGTCTCTAGTTTCAGTTATTGCGTGTGTTATACCGCGACAATTTGTTTCGATTTCCTCACTATCATAGTCATAACAATTTATATAACTTACTCTGAACGTGAACGCACAATAGTAGAGTCAATAGACTGAAATGATATTTTTGTTCAATATGTAACTTGTGACATAGATTTATCAGCATTATTTATTTGCAGTATTTCGACAGATACTTATCTAATGTAGACTAGGTTTCCTTTTGAAATCTGTGTCATAACAGCCATTGCGTTTTTTAAGAATTCTTATCAGTCTGTGCTCACCTTAGATTAGGTTGGTACGTCAATTCATAACTGGTAAACACCGGTATCTAAATCTATCAGAATAACTTTGATCGTAAACACTTGAAGACCAATAAAAACAATAATAGTGTTCTTTGGATAAGACTTACATTATCACCATCTCCCTAGCGTTATCCCGTATTTCCACAGGATCCAGTTACCGAACTTGATGATTTGACAGCTCCGGTTTTTGCAGAAGCGATTGTCTGTTTGATCTTCCAACATTTCTCGGGAACGTGGGTTTCCTCATGATGTTTTCCTTCACCGCTGAGCACGTGATTGTCATTTATGATCCAAACATGAATTAAAAAATCATTGCTTTAGGCCCGACCTGGGCTTCGAACCTGCGACCTCACAGTGAGAGTCAAGCCTTCTTCCAACTGAGCTACCGCGGCTACAAGACTTTTACATTATAATTATCATAAAAACTAAATATATGAAGACTTCCATATAAAATGGTCTCGTGAATTTGTTTTTTTGTGAATTTGTCGCCGTGTCTATGTCATACTAGAAACTGAGCGACCTTGTGACAACCTTGCCTGTTTATAACCAGTCCTACTCACAGTGGATCGGTTAAAATGTATAAAATCATGACAGGCTAATGCAAATGGTTAATTATAATGGCTAATTATAGCAGCCTTATCCATTTTGAACCAAACTCTTTACTGTATTGGAATTCATTGTTTTCACCATTTGAAAGCTGATACATGTTTTCTGTTAGGTTTTGTGGGTCAATAATTGATGAAACATCTTTTTAATGTCAAAGATTTCACAAAAAATGATTTTCGTTTCGCCAATTTTCAACATTTCAACCTTAACATCTTATCAAAATCGACTTGCACGTGTTTGCTGATTTGGCGGTCGGAAAATCCTTTGCCAATGATATTTCACCTCAAGGGTTACACGAGAACTGTCAAGCAAGCATCTAAACAGTCATATTAGGTACCTATGTGTTCTCCAAAACACACAAGTTTTGTTGTTTGAAGAAACTATCTTTAGATTTCGCCTATTTTTCTTAATAAATTGATTACCTTCTCTTGCTTCTTTTTTACACGCCTATCTCTTTCACTCTGCTGTAGCGCGTATTCGAATTTTATGAATAAAGACAAGTGCATATTTCTATGTGTCTGCTGGAACCAGCTCCAAAATGAAGACGTGGCCTAAAGGTCTAAAAAATAATCAATACCAATAATAAGGTAACCAGGCCAAAAAAAAAATTATCAAAGTAGTAAATAGTGGTAGTGCCTCAGTGGTGCTAATTCCTGCAAACGCCATCTAATTTTATTTTAAGTTATACCTGTAATTTTCTTATCCGCTGAAAAAGAAAGGGACGGGTAATCGACAGGCATAAAATTTATACAAATGCACGTCAATTTTAAGCAGAAATCTAAAACAACCTTCTAACAATTATACATCGACCAATAAGTGTTTGTTACATATAGTAAGTAGTTCCTACATGTAGCCGGTGTAGTAAATCAAAGTGACCGCATCCTATGTTGTTGCTTACAGTTGCTTTGTACTGTACCTACAGAGCTGAACCTGAATTGTAAAGGCCAATTAAATTCAGCCGTAAACAGTACAGTACAGCTGTTAGTAAATACGCTCTACAATACTATGCATATTGCATGGTAGATGATAAACAAACCATAAACACGTGTTCCAAGCTCATTGTTCTATATTGAAGGCCTATGTCCATTCGGTCTATGATTTTATCGTTGTGATGTAAATAGGCTAGTTTTCAACTAGTCAAATCTAGTCTTTTTACTAAACGTCAAAACACGAACGTACTATGGAATTTGTATGAAAAAACACAATGTGACGTCATAGAAAAACATGATAAAATGTCGGACTTATTATTACGTTTTTCTTGATTAAAATTCATAAATAAGTTAAATAAAAAAAAAGAAAATGTTTCTCGTTAGTTTTAGATCTGTCTTTATTTAGTAATCAGAATTTTATAATTTATCTTGAACCTAGTACAGGACCCAACACCGCTTTCAGCGTATTGTCAGACGGTGGGATGGTAGACAGTCGCGACGCTTATCAGTGTAGGTATCTTAAGAGAAAACGAATATTGGCTTTAAGATAACTACAATAAGTTTACTTCTGCTTTAACTGAAGACTGAAGAGCCATGCTCTTGTCAGAGTCGCATTTCCCACTATCTCTCTGTCCAAGTTTTTAACGAATTTGTAGTGCTTTATTTAGTCATAGTGCCTTTTAAGGTTATGATGATGGATTTCATAATTACGGATTGACAATAGATTTTGGATAGGTACATGGGTTCAGAATGTAAAAGACTATAATAAAAGTTTCTTTCTTTCTTTCAAATACACTTCTCATCAAAAAAATCGAAACACTTCCGTTTTCATTGTTTCTGTCCGAATTTAACACAAAAAAGAATTCATACGATGAAAAAAAATACATAAATGTATAGCTGGCAGTTTGGCCATTACAGTAATAAGCGAAAATTCTAAATTCAAAATTAGAATTTCATTTGTTTATCTTATAAACGAAATGAATCACTGTTTTGAGACAAATGTGTGTTTAGGGTTGGAGTACATTTAGCGTTTAAAAACTAAAAATTGGCGCCTATCCTTAAACTTTTTGTTTTTTATTTCAATACTGTGACTTTGGGACGTCTGAAAAAAGGTTTTTTTTCTAAAACGTATGGATACTTCGCCCACAGAAGCCGCCCAAGTTGTGGCATTGCTGGATTCTGGCCTTAGTCAGCGTGTTGTGGCTGCAAGACTGCATCTAAGCCTGTCATCTGTTCATAGAGTCTATAAACGTTATCGGGAGACTGGTTTGTTCACGCGCCGTTCAGGATCTGGCAGGAATCGGGTCACTTCTGAGCGAGATGATCGATTTATTGTAACAACTTCTTTAAGAAATCGACGCCTTAACGCTTTTCAACTGCAGCAGCGGCTTCGTGTTGTACGAAGGGTGGCTGTAAGTGACTCTACAATTAGAAGAAGGTTGAAGGATCGTGGACTGGTACCGCATAAGCCAGCAAATGGGCCGAAATTAACTGCAGACCATCGAAGAGCGCGCCTTAACTTTGCACGTGAGCACCTAAATTGGTCATACCTACAGTGGAGCAAAGTTCTCTTTTCTGATGAGTGTAAAATTATGCTGTATGGTAACGACGGAAGGAACAAGGTCTACAGAAGAGACGGAGAACGCTATGCACAATGCTGCATTGAAGAAAAGGTCAGCTATGGTGGCGGTTCGTGGACGGTTTGGGGAGGAATCAGCGCCGACGGTAAGACAGAGCTTGCTTTCGTGTCTGGGCCACGTCTGCCTGCACTAAACTGTCATCGGTACGTCGAAGAGTGTCTCGAGCCTCATGTGATGCCCTATGCACATTTTATTGGCAACGGCTTCATATTCATGCACGACAATGCTAGGGCTCACACCGCGGGCGTCGTACGAGATTATCTTAACGAAGTCGATATCTCTATTATGGAATGGCCAGCAAGAAGCCGGGACATGAATCCCATTGAACATCTGTGGGATGAATTAAAGAGACGAATTCGAGCAAGAGATCCTGCCCCAGAAACACTTAGCCAGCTGCAAGATGCAATCCAAGAGGAATGGGACAATATACCACAGCATGTGATCGTGACTCTCATCCGATCGATGAAGAACCGTATGGAAGCAGTAATTAGAGCTCGGGGAGGGAATACAAGTTATTAAATAAACGTTTTTTAGCTTTTTTTTTCATTTACGTGTGTTGTTTTATCCATTTCCTTTATACTCCATACGGAATAAAAATGACTCATTTAACAAAATACGAAACCTATGAAAAATTCATTTAAATTTAGAACATTAACATTAAGATTTGATAAGCTCATATTACTCACTATTAAACGACATTTAACATTTATTCCTAAATGTACACATTTTTCTGATAATCCTGACAAAACGTAAACTTGCAAGGTGTTTCGATTTTTTTGATGAGAAGTGTAGTTTACAAAGAGAAAAATAAATTAAAAAGTCTGACCCGGACGGGAATTAAACCCTCAAAAAGAGCTCGAACTATAAACTGAAAAGTAATAGCAGGACTTTACTCATTAAAATCAATAAGTCGTAAATAAATTCGACAAACCCAATAAAGCAATTTTATTCTGTTGTTCCAGGACGGTTTACGAACCGAGCTTTAACGTTGATTGGTTGAAATTCGGATGCCAAAAATTTTCACGGAAGTATTTTTAGGTCGTGTAAATGTGAGTTTTCGGAACTGCTACTGACATTTCCAATAAGTGCTGGCGTTTTCGTGTCCATTTTGCAATAGTCCATTATTGTCTTTAAAAAGTGTTAAAATTCACATTGGATTACATTGCTGTTCATTTAAAAGTGTAGGTAACTTTTATTTTAGGATTTTTTGGAAAAATTGTGATCGGCACATTGTTAATATAATAAAAATAAACTTAAGTACTTTACATGTCAGTCGACTGCATAAGATCACTAAATCTTTTAAGGGGCAATGTATACGTTTATACAAGATTCCCATTGACATTCTTAATTAACCTTTGAACAGTTTTAATACGGTAAGTAATTAAACAGAAACTTTGTAAAATATAGTAAAGTTTATTATAAAATCAGGAATTATTTAGAAGATATTAATACTTGGAATTGACTGTCTGGGAACTGATATTAGAGAGCCAAATTATTAAATCGTATAACAATATTTTATGTTCTTTCTTAGAGAACGTCTAGGGCCCTGTGCCGATGTTTTTCATGCAGCTTGTTTTCCCCGACTTTACAGGTTGAGAGAAGCTGCAGTAGTTTTAGGTGGATGAGACGTTCGTTATGTAAAAAAAATGACGATTCAAAGTGTAACTTGTTCCCTATTGAATGAAGATATTTTTGAATTTGAATATTTTGATTACAATTCCTTTATCCGGCCAAGTAGTCAATGCCATCTGAGGCAAGCCTACAATAAGTCAAGTTAAAAAAAATGTGGCATTTATCTAGTACCTACCTACGTATTAATTCCCCTCCTCTCAGCTTATGGCAGTTGATAAGAGTATACCTAATTACCTATGTTAAGTTCAAGTTGCGAAAATAAGTACATGTACTTAAAAAACCTACCTAGTTATATTTCGTCTTTATGTTTGCTGCTTTGCGATTGGTCGAATCCTTTGGCAACGATTTCTATATTAAGTCATTACTAATTTAAGAGTCACGCTCTTGTCGGTGTAGCATTCTCCATGCTACTTTTTAGGGAAAAATAGCGCAGTGGTTTCCCTCTTGCCTTCCGCCCCGCAGTACCCTGTTCGACGCGAGTGGGATGATGCCCAGAGTAGTCTATATTAAGTACTTTGACCTATTTAATTACTAGCTTGCCAATTTATTGTAGACCTCAAAATCTATTCTGTACCTCAGAACACATAGAATGACACATACTAATATGTGATACAAAACCAGTCGTGAAGATAATGGACAAACAAAAAGCCTTATACAGCGAGCGATCAAGTTTCCCTACACAAGAAATACCTATGTCTTGATCAACTCAATGAGTGGAATGAATGAAGGAACAGCGGCTTATATTTTCAATAACATTCTATCAAGGTTGTAAGAAATACATATAGATGTATGAGAAAATAAACGCCTAATTATTATTATAGACGAGCTAGAAGATTGATGATTTTTCTGAAACGCACAATAGGTACATATCGAAACGAACTAGAACCCATTTTGAAATTTTACAAAGAAAAGAAAGATGCTTTCAAATTCTAAATAATATTTACCTACTGCAAAACTTAAAAGGTCAATGTCCGAAATCGCATACAGGTCTTTCACGGGTCAATCAAAAGCAAATATTCCAAATTTGAATACCGGTTTTTGTGCGCATGAGCATTAAGACTTGAAAAAAAAACTTGCTCGCGAATTCTCCGCTCCACCTTGCAATAATAAAGGCTGCGTACACTGAGGCGGTATCGGTGACACCCGAAGGCGAGATATATTGTAATGATTGAGTTTGCATGCATTCGTTCGCAGAATATGCAGGTTTCATACAAACTTACGCCTCTGTATGCATTGGGCTTAAAAGTTTGCGCATGTACTGCGAAGACTGAAATATTTTCGTTTGTAAGGTCACTATAGTTCTGTGGTTGACCGGTTCGCTTCTCAGACGGGGGGCGTCAGCTCCAAACCTGGTACCGGACTTTCACCAATGAGTTATTAATTTATCATAAGTGCAGTTTTCACTAACACAGTTGGCTCGACCATTATAGACGGCGATACGACTCACCATCTATTAAGTTGGTAGAACAGAAAACTCTGTGATATGTGGGTACTTAGTTCATCTTGCGATGAATGTACCTCTGACTACCCCAGTTGGGATATAGTCGTGAACTTACGTTATGCTTATGCATCTGTTAACAAAAAAATCCCGGCTCGACGTAGGTCGGTTTCATACGAACTCCCGCTTTTCACCGCGGTATTGTGACTGTATATAGAGACCTTTAAGGTTAACGGTTATCTTGAGACTAATAAGTAACTGTGCAGGAATACGGGTTCGTTATCCACAATTACACGGTGAGTGAACACAGTAATTGTGTTAGCTATCAGTTGAGTGATTTAATCACTGTCATCGGGCTGCTGTAACAGTGTCAGTGAACGATTTACGTTTTAATTTCAACCAGTGGCATTCGGCGGTTGTGAAGTTTAGTGATGTGCTGTATCAGTGAAGTGGGAGTGTTCCCGTTGTATAAATTGTTTAAAAATAAGAACACTGGATGCTTTTATTTTTCAATTTGTTTTTTATTGTGCTTTTAGGTAATAAAGCTCTTTTTACATAAGTTTTGCGCTTTTTTATTGCCCCAAAAAAACGAATGGCACGTCACTTAATGGGACCGTATAATGATTGTCGTATCTGGATGCGTAATTTCATTAATTACAGTATCAGTCGGTATCTATCTATATTTTCAACGGTAGGTATAATAATGAAGCTATATTTGTAAAATCTAAGTGAAATGAAAAGCCTGGTTGAGTTATCTGTGGACAGTGTAAACAGGTTATATAGGTGTTCGATAAATGTAGCCTAGCCATATAGGTAACATATCTACATTTTTAGTTTAAATATAATCTTACATTCAGAGTCCATTCTGGCGTCTCGAGTAGTCTCGACCACGTTTGGCGTTCACTAAACTTCACAAAAATGTTCAACCTTATTAATTCCCTCATTTTCAAACTTTGACGAATGTTCTTATAATATTGCCGACCGTCACTTCACTTCAAAAAGAAAATCACTAATAATGAACTAAGTAAGTCCGAAGTCTCAAGATTGCTTTCATAAAACTTTTCCCTTTTCATATGGCTTAATGGATCGGAAAATCTATGTTCAGTTGAAGTACAATTTATATATATATATAACCATGGCATTTTGATGCACTGTATGTTCACAAGTGATGAAACCATCTCTCGTAGAATAATTCATGATGTTGGAATTAACACGATCGCTTAGTCGATTTTGCCAAGCCATATGCCCCAGTGTCGATAAGCAGCTGAAGGCAAATGTTTTTCTTTACTCTCAGAGAGGCTAAAACGGCCACATTAACACGTTCACTGTGCAAGTGACAATTAGATATCAACCCCTTCATGTGCAATGTTAATTTTTCGATAAACTTAAACTTAAAAATGTATGTACATAGACAATGGCAAGAAAAAAGTGCTCCGCATATGGGCCATCCACGTATGGGTTTCAAATTTATTGCGTCATATGTGGTTCATACACAGTGAAGGTGTTAACCACCAATATTGCTATTCACATTTGCGCCTTTTAGGCCCCCAGTTCAAAAGACAAGTAGAATTTAATAAGAGTATCATGTTACAGTATAGCAGTAGCGTAACAAATTATAGGCGTGTTATAGGAAATTATTAACGGCTCGCCGCATCCAATCTTCAAGTTAATACAAGATCAGATAATTTCCCAGACCTATCATTGTTTATCGCAAGTTTTGTAGAAAGTAGCCTTGTTATGTTTGACAGGGCAAACAAGACGCTTTCTGTTTTGTTTAGCTCGAGGAATAGTAGGTATGCAAAATGTTTTGTTTTGACGTAAAATATACCCACTCTCGAAGGCTTCGACGGCTTCTAGATATTAGAAACTCCGGACTAACAAGACACGTTACCACCTATAGTTTGTTATTCATGTTTAATGGCTTTCTGCTTGTGATAAAGTTTAGTTAAATTGTGTACTTTCCAAAATATAGGACCATTACGCTATGGGATAGTGAGGCTCTGAATGGTGAATCCTGTTTGATTGATCGTCTTTCACACATCTATCTTAGGGTATTTTCTCGATACTGGATGTAAGTAAGATTCTTCTTACTTGTGGCTCTCTTTATGTACCAGTTCTTGGTTGTCCTTTTAAGTCCCTTTACAATCCAAACCCCATTGCTTAACTATTGTCAAATCTGGACCTCAGAAGGATAGGATAAAGGCAGTATAAACAAATAAACTGACCTAATACTTATATGGTATTTCAAAGTTTTATTGTTCTTTGTGTTTAACATGCCCATTGTGTTGTTTCAGGTAAAATGGCAGCCATTATGATGGTAACATAAGGAATAATTTTCTCCTTAAGCAGTGAATGTATCTTACCTATACCATAGTACGGCCCTTGTAAACCAATAGGGGACGGGACACTTCACAAAACTTACCCGATTGTCTTAAAGTAAGATGATCCATGCCCCCGAGGGCAAGATAAGTAGTCGATCCCGACTACTATTTACTTAAGTATATAGTCATTACATGAGCTATATCAAGGGCGGCTAATAGTATCGCTGACACCAGGGTTGTTGAGGTCGGTCATTAATTGAAAAATGTAAAGAAAGAAGAAGAGGATACCATCGTTTTATCCAAAATATTACGCTTAAATGAAGTTTTGCGCTTTTCATCCTGGGGATCTCTCAGAAGACTACTAAGGGACCATGTCGGGGGTTGATGGCTTAGCGCTGGTTATATCACTGTTCAGTTTACGTTTAGAAGCTAATACCAAATATAGCTGCAAACTGCCAACGGATGGCTTGTTCCTCTGCGATTACGAGCGTTAGTTTATGAAGATCAAATATGTTTATTTTATTTATTTTATTTTGTTTGGGGAGCTGCTGTAGTGATTTTATAACTTAGTAGCTGTTAAATATACAGCTGAAATAGGGTGTAAATTTTCCTCGGAACGAGTGGATAGTTTACTTTCGAATATGTAGATAGTTATATGTTACCCCAACCGGTGAATTACGCAGCCAGGCTATTTCTTTCCACCTGGGCGACCCTGTGTTCCTTGCGTCAGAATCCAGACTGCTATAACTTGAATCCTGATACACCCTACTTCTTATGGAACCTTGGGTCATACATATAGGTACGTAATTTGATACCATGACTGCTATGACAACTACACCTGGATCAGGACACGTTCGCTTTCTGTTTACCAGACCAATTAAGTCTAATCTCTGACAACTCTAGTTGATATATGTTAGTCATGTAGACAAATTTTTGGTTCAGAGCTCAAGGTATAATTGACGGATTACCAGGAAAAGGCCATTTCAAGACCCTCCTTGAAACGTGACCACCTGCGGTTGGCGCGTCTTGAGTATTAAAAGGAATGAGCAAGGAAAATGTTACTGACTTTTATAGACAGGATCGATTTCAGCTGAGATTAGTTTGCTGGTTAATATTTGATTCTTACCTTCAACGTTTTCACGCGTTTACCCTAACTAACAAGAGAACTGTTACTGATACCTGGAAGCGCAGTAGTTTTGCCTGGAGAGCTCTAACCGTAGAAGGCCGACAAATCGAAAAGCCAGATATAGTTTAAGTCGTACGCTGAAAGGCCAAAAGTTCAGGTAACCCTAAACATGTATGATTGACACATATTTGATACCTTTATTCTTAAGATAATATTTACGATGGAAGGCATAGCTTTCTTTCCCTTAAAGCAAGTAAAATTCATGCCGACATCATAACTGCTATACCCCTTGGCACCGAATAACGATATTGGATTTGTACGTGAGGACGTGTCCAGAATACGATTCCATTCTGCATTTTGTTTGTAATACTTGCCTTGGTGAATGCAGCAATGAAAGAAGTGGAATGCCAATTCTCTGAGTTGCGCAAAGTTGTGGATGAGTTTAAAAACTTACATTCATAAAAATCTAGTTTTTTGAACGTAACTTCCTTAAATACGTACGTACCTGTCTCTTCAAGCTTTTCTATTTTTAGCCTGTTTGGTTACACTGCTGCTGAGCAAATGTTTCCACTTAAATAGGTGCCTATGTAAATCTATTGTGTGTAATCCATTTCTCTAATTTGTCTTGCGCAGTTACAAGCTATTATAGCTACATTATCCGTACAAAGTTAGTTTGCTACAAACTCTAACTAGTCCCCAAAGACCACTGAATTTGTGTTTGCTTACTTTAGTATGCGACGTCTCGCTCCGCTTGTAGGATTGCAACCGTGGCATTTCCATACAAGGCTCTTGCTTAGTGACTAACTGGGCTAAGACACGCCAGTGACGGAATTATACTAACGAGTTTGCCTACGCAGACCTAACTGCCGAGTCAAAGTCCTTACCCCCCACTGTAAATCTTACCCGGTGAAGCGTGTTCCTATCGCAGTAAAGATGTTTTTTTACGAACCACATCTTTTGATGCGATTTTTGGAATTACTGACTTGACAGATTCCTTGATCAGTAAAGCGCAAATAGTCTCGCTTGGGCGACGCTGTTTCTGCGTTGAGATGGAATTTTCTTATTTTCTAACCCGTTCAAACAAAAAGACACTACAAACAGCAATAGAAGTAAACCTTTGGCTTGGTTTTGCCTTTTGCTGCTACTGAACGGATATAAAATTGCAATGTGGTTCCATTGTCGTTGACCTCGCGTGTAAACAAGGTGGCGCGCTGTAGGGCCGCACTCGTGCCACTACTCGCGCACGATGACGCACGTGCTCACCAATTTCCACGCTACGTGCCACAACAAAAGCAACAAAGTAATTGTTCTCGCGGGAGCAATGCCGAACGACATCTGCCATTGAGATTCTCGCTACTGTGCACGTTTCAAGGCCGACTGACTTTAGCAAAGGTATAGTAAGTACACTAGCAACAAACATCCCATTATCTTACGCACAATACGGTACAGATAACAGAAAACAGTCTTCCCTTTGTAGCTTTCGTAACCACATCGCGCCAAATTCTTTTCAAGGCTGGGGTCGAACGTTTACCTCGCGCCGTGAATCGTCTTCGAGAGATTGAATTGAATAAATAACTTTTTCTATTTACGAATGTACCGCTGGCGCTGGTGAAGGGCCTAATTTCAATTCCGGAGCAACGAGCTCGGCTATTGTCGGCGACTGAATAAGTTTGAAAGAGTTCTCGTCTAAATCGCGAACCCTCCGGAAAAGGGAGCATTACAACGCGGCAGCACGTACACTTCCAAATGAAATTTCCAAGTGCTAAGAGCGAAGTCTGCCCGCCCGCGGGACCGCTCTCCAGTGGCCACCTCTATTTGTCTGCCCATTTTCTTTGTTTCATTCCCGCAAAGGTTTCTTAACCGGACGGATTCATGAATGAGAAACCGTTTCCTTTTCAATTGAATTAATAAACTCTCGAAGTTTAACTAGATATTACTCTACCGTGGAATTTATTCGCCGAAGAAATATTTCTGCGCATTGGAATTTGGCTTTAATAGGACAGATCTACATGCCAGGATATTTTTTTGTTTTATTCGCATGGCCATATTTAATAATAGATTTCCCTAGGGGCTTTATCAACGAATGCGAAATGGAAACGGGTTCCCATGAGTGTAAATAAAATTCACTAAAGTAAATTTCGTTCCGCATTCGGTTATTTAATGGGGCTTATCGCAATTAAATTTTCTGTGTGGTTCTGATTCTGATGCCAAGAGCGGGTGGTAAAATCAGACTGATTTCTTGGAGTTGTTTTCAACGGAACTGACCGAACGATAGAGTTTGCTGACCCAAGTCTTCAGACTTCAGTCAAGTCAAAAGTTTACTAAATATTTGAGTACCCTCGGTAAAATTAGGTCAAATTCAGTCCATAAACCACAAACAGCTTTTAGTGTTCAGTATGTGTCGTCGAAAAGTGGTGGTTCTGCAAATGTAAATGCATTAGCTGAAATTAATTAAGCTTGTGTGCGACTTTATAGATAAAACCTTTCATACCGCAGCTCTTTTAATTATATGAGATATTCAAAGGATGTAGCGGTCTTTCAAAAAAAGCAAGCAAAGTTAAGTTTATTTTTGTAGCGGCCACATATGGCGAAGGTCGTTCCTGGTACAGAATTCTACTTATTTATTTAGCGCGGCCCACACAGCGTCTGGCTCTCCCCTCTGCAATGTGATAAAAAATAAAATGCTCTGTTTGTGGGAGCATAATCATGCCCTTGATGGTTTGGGTGGGGTGAAATGGGTTCGGTGGCTATTGCAGGAAGTGTAAGACGTCACGTTTTAAAACGTGTTGACAAAATTGTACCTGTTTTCAGACGTTACATAATTATTATGACAATTTTTTTTTCCCTGTTATTATTACAGTTTCCTGTAATAACGTACTTGAAGTAGGGAAAATTAAGCGTTTATCTATGCCTCTATGTTATATATCACGTGTGGCACACTGAAAATAAAAAAGCCCGCATGAATCTCGGTTTAGTAGAGATTTGGCGTTTCGCAGAGTATGTTTTTCGGTTCGCTGCAAATCCTCTTCGATCCAGTGTTCCGGCGTCGGGTAGGATTGAACTTCTGAAAGTATTACTCGTTTCTGTAGTGCGTCGATAGCTTCCGATATCTCGTTGTTTATTGCACGTCTTTTATAGCTAGACACAAGATTCAATTTTACTTAGAACTGTCATTTGTCGTATCGCCTTTTATTCTTGTAACAAATACACTCTTTTCTTTTTCCATTTCTTTTTACTCATACATAGTTGCTAGCTTGTCGCCGTCCAGTTAGCGGGGCTCAAAATAACTATAATTAACTTATTCACCGTCTGACAAATGTTTTAGCCAAAGTAGTTTTGTTGCTTATTTAGAGAGGAGAACGGAAATGAATTCCTTTCATTTACCGCAGTCTTGTTTTACAACGGCGGTCGAAAATATCCAAACATTTTACACAGAATCTCGTATATATTTGACGACGCAATTTTATTGAAAACAGTAACTGTCGGTCTAGTTTATATGAACCTATGAACTATTGACGAAGTAGTGCCTTTTTCAGTTCACCTTTTTAGTAGTGAAATGTACACGGAGGCGACTGTCAGAGCTCATTTATAGTTGTCACATATTTCGGGCGTCGGCTCGCGTGTTTGACTTTCATTAGGTAATGTCCACACCCAGTAACACAGTAAGGCTTGTAATATCGCATAGTGGTTATTTACTATCTATTATATCGGGAAATTCGGCGTTATGACTCATTTCGTTAATGGCTCTGTTTGGGTGTCGTGAGATAAGATCGTTTTAAGTGAAGCAAGAGTCCGTTTAGCGCTTAAATTCGGTAAACAATAGTATCACGATTTGATGGTTTGAAATATAAGTAATCGTATAGACTCAGCACATTAAGTAAGTATCGAAAATATTTTAAAATCGTTTGTAGATCTAAAGCTATGCAAAGTAAAGATGAAAGAAAGAAAGAAAGAAAGAAAGAAAGAAAAAATGATGCTAAACAACGTCTAAAATATTGTGACTACACAATCTTCAAAATATTAACGCGTTTTTGATCTCTGGACTTCCTTCAGAAATATGCTTCTCCAACAAATATTTTATAATTCTAAAGTACCCTTTGTGGGCCACTTAAAACATTAAGCTACATCCGCTGTAAAATTAAAAAACTTTGTTACATCTTTTGGAATTGTTTGACCTTTAATAAGCTTTCTCAAAATTTTCTATTGCGTAAACAACGAATACACATTATTTATACTTCTTTTTTTGTTAATTAGGTTGTAACTGGATTTCACAATGAAGCCATGTTTGATATTCCTTTCCCATTGGAAATAAAAAATCAAATTTACAAAAAAATATCGTTAACCGTACGAAATGCCCCATTCTATTATAACCACATGTTCCTACGCATGTGGCTTCTATAAAAGACATGTCACAAAGGAGCGACAAAAATGTCTGTGCCCTTTGAAATGACAGGCATTATCGTCCAAAAATTGTAATAAGACGACTATTGCGTTGTGAAGTCAGCGGTTTGTAGGGCCGTGCCCTCGCGTGCTTGGACAAAATTATACCTTCAATCGTCTACCTACAACCATTTCCTTAGAGGGTTGTTTCTAAGGAAAAAGTTTTGAAGGAAATTCCAGTATTTTCAGCTCTATGAGTGTCGTCATCGTCCTGTACAATTTTGGTTTCCCCTCTCTGTCGACGCCTTCGCTTTTAGCTCGTGTTTGCTTTAAATTCTTCACGAGTACCTAGTCCTAGAACCTTAGTAATGCCACTGAGTTTAGTACAGCTTTAGAGCTTACTCCGTTGCTTTATGAATACGTTTTAAGTGCGATGCAAAGTTCATATAAATATTTTAGTTATCAAGAGAATATTACCAGTTATATTCCCGCACCGGTCTCAGGGCTCTTATTACATAATCCTCCCATTATTTCAAGTAAGGATTTTATAAGATTATGTAGCTCAAAATGTTTTTTTAGAATACAGTACAGTGCTTGTAGTTTCTTAATGTCTCTCGGCAATCGTTAAACGTTTTCCATAGTTTCTCTGTTTTTGATCCGGCCAAATAGTTAATGCTATCCAAGCCAAATATAAATAAATTATGCCAAAAATAAAACTCCATGTGACTGTGATGTATCCCAGTTGCTGTGAAGTTTATATGTATACTTACATGTTGCTCAATAAACAAGTCTTCAAGATATATTTTTTTGTAGAACAAAATCATGTCGATCATTTTCTTGAAACAGAGTTAATTGTTCATGTCAGAAAGTGTAGTCTGAAATAAATATAAATTACTAGAGTAATTTGGGATGGTCTGATTGGACGATGGGTCGGAAACGGGATCAGATCAAAATTAGTTTAGGCCGGTCCCGACGGGATTGTGCAGGTTTCGCCGGCTTCCCGCGTTTTTATTGTAGACGCCATTTTGGTTTTCCCTGTTTTCGTTTGTCAAATAGTTTTTGGGCAAGGATCCTTTCACAGGCAGCCTTATTTTGAGGCTGTTGATGAGATTTGTTTTGTTTTCTCATTTAGAATATAGAAAGGTTAGTTTTACGTCCAATAAATAAGTCGTTTATGTAAATCTATGAACAAAATAGATGTAAATCGATTCGTGTTTTAAGATTTAATACAAAATTGCAAAACTTGGATTTGCAATTTTCGCACGTTCATTCGCATTTGGTGAATGTGTCTCGGTGGAATGGAATTTCAACTTTGAACTCACATTTAAAGCAGTAAACTGGAGTTTAAAGTTGAGTTTAGTTTTATAAAGTCGAAACCTGTGCTATCATAGTGCATTAGCTCCAAACTTATGTGACTCTACTTACAGTGTAGTATCGTAAAAACTGATATACCTATCCTCTTCCACCCACGAGAGAGGTAATTTTGCCTCAGACGGCAGTTGCTATGAAAACGATGCTCTCAAAATTTGCATTTTCTTTACTCAAAACTTGCTTTCCATGTTAACATGCAATATAGCACCAAGCTGCCTTGTATGTATGTTGCTTGTCCTGTTTGCCTACTCCGTAAGAGACTATAATACATGATGTATGGTAGAACCCTGTAGTTTGGAAAGTTGCATGTGCCTTTGAAATTCTTTCATAATATCATCACTAATTTAAGAGCCACGCTCTTGTCTGTGTAGCATTCTCCATGCTACTTTTTAGGGAAACATAGGGCAGTAGTTTCCCTCTCGTTTGCCGCCCCGCAGTGGGATGGTGCCCAGAGTAGTCTATTTCAAAGCCGTGCTAGGACTGTCTTTCGCCTCTGAATAGTACTGACAGTTACTGCTGCCCTCTGTCAGCTTCCAGGTTACAGTCCCTGTGACTCGCCTCTTCCTTCCTGCATTGCCGTACCGATGGCTCCCATCTCTGCCTCTGCTACCGTTGATGTCTTCACCCGTATCCCTGGGCAAGGGTTCTACGTTATACCCCGTAGGTCAAAATATTTAAAGACAATAATACGTGATAATATTTTCTTATTCACCTTTGATTATTAAATGAATGTGCTGATATAAATCGGAGACATAATTCAAAGGTACAATATCTACTGGGTTTCGCGTTATTGGCATATGCCTAGAAGAGCATCACCCATTTGCCAAACTTGTGAATTCCACCTAAAGACAGCACCTTTTGTTCTAAAATAGGTTGTACCATTAAGTAACACCAGTCATAAATATAAGACAATACTCCACTTTTGGTAGTGACCTCATGCTGGCCTTTTGATGAAATAATACACTTCGTATGCCTATGGCCTCCGTTCTAATTTGGGTCAATTATCATACCGGAAAGTTTTGAACTTTGTTATTATGCATTTTCAATACAATTCAGTGTTACTTTTAGAGCTGTACATAGGGGCATTTCTAAGAGCATTTCAGGAATTTTTGAAAACGATTAATTGCCCTACTATCAATCCTACCTCCTTCCTCCTTTCTTTTCTGTTTTTTCCTTTCCTTTTGTTGAGACCTAGAAGGTCTTACATTGACCAAATTGGGGATGTACTTAGAAAAGGTTTAGTACGATCTACTCTGAACCGGCGTGCGTGTATGAAGCGATTGATGAATGTGTAGGAAGCAAGAGAAGTGTGTCAGGATCGAAGCAAATGGAATTCCATAGTCTCTGCTTACCCCGGTGGGAAATAGGCGTGATTTTATGTATGTATGTACGATTAATTGCACCCGTTTACATACCTTAAAAATGAAACATAACATAAAATAAGCTTATGACTATATCACAATGGGGTAGTCAGAGGCTCACCTATCACGTTGGGATAACAGAAGGCTCGGTGAGGTGTGGGTGCTTAATTCCTCTTGCGATGGATAAAGGTTCATGCAAATCTCGTTTTCCACCCCGGAACCCTCCCGTTAACGCGTCTGTTTGTATTTACCTTAAAATAACTTGTTTTATATTTAATATTAATGTGACCCTTTACCAACCCGCAGTGGAGCAGCGTGGTGGAGTATGCTCCATACCCCCTCCGGTTGATTGAGGGGAGGCCTGTGCCCAGCAGTGGGACGTATATAGGCTGTTTATGTTATGTATGTATGTGACCCTTTATAGTTATAAATAGATTGTAACACCGAGTAACAATGGCATTAGGAATTTATAATTTGTGTTGCGGTATTGTGACCGCTAAGGAAAACCGCACGAAGTGACCTAAGTTATAATATTAAAATAATGAATGAAGTTTTACGTTGTTAATTTATATCGATTCTTTCACTTTTGAAACGAACGGCCAAAATAAAAATAATTTAGAATGTAATCGGGTCTTCTTGATGGTAACCACATACTGCTGTGACAACGAGCGAGTGAATTTAACAATACTTTGACATTATTAATTTGACAGCATAACATAAATATAGTATACAGCCTAGTCACAGAATAAGGAATAATACTACGCGTAGAATGGCAACTCTCCGCTCCCCACCAGCGTCTGAGCTACGTTTACCTCACCCCCCCTCGAACACAGTTTAGACCTAAATCGTAAGGCGTCAGATGTCACACACACAAATGCGCGTGTACGATAATGTCAATGTGAGCGAGGTTCACCTCACCCACCTCGGGCTTACTTTAGTTTTTAATCGTATGGGCGTCACACGTCACACACACAAAACGTGATAAAATGTCGGACTTATTATTACATTTTTCTTTATTAAAATTCAGAAATAAGTTAAATTGAAAAAAGAAAACGTTTTTTGTCACCTTAGATCTGTCTTTATTTGTAATCAGAATTTCATAATTTATCTTGAAAATAGTACACGACCCAATTAATCAGCTGTATTTAACGGTGTATAAAGTTCTTCTTTTCCTACGAAAAATACAAAAAATATATTTTAAATAAATGTACTTTTGTGAATTTGAAAATAGAACTCTCATTTTCCAAATACACGGAAGAACGACTGTTGTTTTAATGAGGACGCTCGCTTGTTGCCTGTTGCACCGTAAGCGCCGAGCGGCATTTGAATTGTAAACAACTTCGAATATCGTAAATAAAATAGAATGTAAACAAATATGTCGCCGAATGTAAACATGGTTATTTTAAAACGTAGAATTAGAACGGTTTTTAAAATACAACTCGGGAAGAGTTCGCCAGATATATTTGTAGATAGAACAGTGTAGAAATGTAGAGGAAATATAAATACAAGTCAATACATTTTCTTATTTATTGTTACGTTAGAGGTTTTATATTCATTGAATCGATCGAATTATGAATTACAGGTAATAAAAATAATAATTTAAATTCAAAATTTTGATATGGTTATTCGATTTTTAAATTACTTAATTTGCCCTAACCTAAGGAATGAAAGCTTCAGTTTTAAAAATGATAATCACATAATGTATTAAACTATATTAAACGAAGTGTAGTTACGGTTATCAGGATTTGTGTCCAGTAATGGGTTTAGGCTCGCCGCCTTTTACACGGGTGACTGGGTATATATACGGTGTTAGTGACATCGTAACAAAACTGATGGATGATAGACCATGCTTCTATCAATTATTGATATCAAGAGAAATTATCCGTCGCAAAAGTACATACAACTGAAAATAACAAAAAGAAAAACACTAAAATTTCCATGAAACCGGCAATAAATTCCCCTTTATATCAACTCAAAATCATGGTCTAAATCATCCCTCTCACTATTCGTTACGATGCCACTTCTTCTGTCGTATGGACTGTGAGGTGGATTACCAAACCCATCAACCCTGGTCTCAGGGTTACTATTGAGCCGCCAAAGGCCCCTGACATGGCATGGTCAACTATACATACTAACACTAACACCCTGTATCTACTATACATACATTGCCTATGGATACAGACCTGATGCTATGTTTATGTGAACGCAACACTTGACGCCCCGTAGAAACACTTCACCAAGACGTCGACCACTTTCCCGTACTTTATCGATCTTGTGACGTTTACTTCTATACCTAGTAAGTACCTACCGACTTTATACAATCGATATTACGTCCGCGGCACGTCACTATTGTTTGTAGCCGTCTCTACGGCGACGCATTCGATTTAATCAATGATAGATAACAGGTTTTAAGCACCGTATTACTGAAACAATCGAGTTGGTGACGAGGTTTCGTAGTAGCGTGGGTGGTTCTATGGTTAGACAAAGGTCGTTTTTATTTGGTCCGTTTAATAGTTCGAGACAAAGAGAATAATTTAAGAATGTTCAGGTATAGGCATTCTCTTTATTATCTCGCGTTTATTCGTGGAAGTCGTCTAAAGAATGAATGACATTAATTCTAAATTAGCGGCACGCGTTAGTCCCGCGCAGCAAATTTGGTATTTATAACTAGGTTATAGGTGCAAGTAGCTGCACCTTATTGTGTTCATCAAGTTTAGTATTCATTTATAACTAGGTAAAGAGAGAGAGAGAGACGAGACGAGAGAGAGAGGGAGAGGGAGAGAGAGAGAGAGGGAGAGAGAGAGAGAGAGAAAGGAGAGAGAGGAAATATTTATTCGTCAACTCTACATAAATAGCAATCACATAACTATTATACAGAAACAGAATTAAAAAAATAAGTAGATTTACGCTGTTTTTCAGTCGCTCCTTATTTTTTCTCAATTTTAGGTAGGTATTGTTAGATAATAAAGAATCAATCAGCCTAATCGCGATTGATACGTCAGTATGCTAATGAACGTCACAACATTAGCTTACGTACTTTGACAGATCTAATTCTTATCGTCCATTGAAGCTAATGTAAACTGTTATATTTATTGAAATATAATCATTAATTGTACAATCATTAATTGTACTGAACTAGTTGTTCTGTCTAATAATATAATGATAAAGCGAATTTCTGTACTTGATTATGTCCAGACGGTCGTTATAATGGGTCACTAGTTTAGTGTACCTAATTGTTCACTCGATGCGTAGTCAAAGTCGATGAAACTTCGTAATCCCTAGGACTGTAGTGGACGTCATAATTACCAAATAAATGTAAGAAAGGTACCGCCAAGCCGTTACCTTCCTATAAGTCAATTAGACGCAATTGGCTTGTGTCCCACCCCTATGTCACTAATAACATCCCACCAGCTCCTCCGAAGCGTTTCGCTTTTCTTATACGAACGGCAAAGGTCTGGATTCTCAAATTCTAAATACAATCTGAAGAAAAAATAACTATAATAGAGACTTTAGAGAATCTGAGAAGAATGATTGGCTACCTGATACGACACGAGTTTTAAAGAGCATTATAGACAGAAAAAATGGAAGGAAAGATAGGAAGGGGTATGCCGAGAAGAACGATTATGAAACTAATAAAAAAGAAGGTGCAGGTCGTGTCTTATAAGAAGGGTTTGGCGGAGAGAAGAGAGGAATGGCGATTACTTCACCGACGAGAGCGCAGCTTTTAAATAATAAGAGAGAGAGAGTAGTACAATCTGGGCCTCTTCTTGACAAGAGTGAATAGGAACTTCCTAGGTAAGCAAGTCCCATCTACGGTCACATCGTCACTTATTTACCAGGCGAGATGTGGTCAAAAGTTTGACTATCTCCCATAAAAAAAGTCTCTCTGTCCATCTCAGGGATTACAGCCGAGAGGTTACGTATTAAGAATTCATTACTTTTCTATTTTTGGAACGAAACGAGGGTATTTTCGTGGGTGTCGTCAATATAAGAAAAAGGTCTTATGTAATTTTGCCTTTGTTCGGTCTATTTTAAGAACAGGTAATTGGTACTTCAGTATCGCGTAACGAAAGTGAGAAAGTAAGTATATAAAAATAAAAAGTTAAAATAATTGGATTCTCTACAAAAAGCCACTGACATGGCTCATGTAACAACTACCTAAAAACTTACTTCAGTAAGTACATGTACCTAGTAAGCTTGTACTGTTGTCTGTACTCATGTTTATTGCCTCATAAAATTCCTGTAGCGTATGAGTACTTTTACGAGTAATGGTTTCCCATTTCAGTGGTGTCAAACTCCTAAGACAGTGGTGAATAATCTTTACAGATTATTTATTGATTTATTTAACTAGTTTTAATGTAGGTAAAATGCTTATTTTCTTAGTGGTAGAATTTGAATTCAGAACTTGATGTCAAATTGTGATAAACGATAAATATAATAATTGATTGAACACAAAACTGCTTTGTAATCTATTGATTTATAATTAGAATAAAAGTATTTCATGTATTTTTATTATAACTTATGACATTATCAATCAGGACAGTTTTGAATGTACATTATTCGTTTGGGTCCTGGTCATTTTGCGACAACACCGCATGAACATTTTGCAATTAGGTAGGATATTAAGCGTTAAGGAATTAGGTACTTAGGTGGTGTGTCAGTATCGTAGTACGCCTCATTCCGTGGTCTCTGGTTACCCCAGCAGGAAATAGGCGTGATCTTATGTAGGTCTTCTTGTCGTATGGGTTGTGAGGTGGAATACCAGCCTCAGCAACCAGCAAAACTGGTGACAGGATTATGGCGGAGCCGCCAAAGGCCAAGGCAAAGGCACTTACATCAGTAAATAGTAACCGGGACCAACGGCTTAACGTGCCTTCAGAAGCACGGATCATCTTACTTTCGGACAGTCAGGTGATCAGCCTGTAATGTCTTAACCAAACTAGGGATCACAAAGTGATTTTTGTGATATGTCTCCACCGGGATTCGAACCCGGGGCCTCCGGATCGTGAGTCCAACGCTCAACCACTGGACCTCAGAGGCCGTTATGTCTACCGTTGTCATCCGTCTAGAAATAGAATAGGGATTCTACATTAAACGACCATTACATTCCATCCTTTGAGTGAGTAGACAATGTAATGTTCACGCAAACATTTCCTTTCATAAATCACAGTTCCGAAGCGGAATTTTAAACCAGTTTGAAAGTTTAAAGCAAGCTTTATGAGCTACTCGGCCGTCTGAAAAGTTTACTAGTTCGCTATTCAGTAATATTCTATTCATTCTTTCAGTTCGTTCGCATTTTGCAGGCTGGTTGATTAAACAATTTTCCGGTTTGTAAAAACATTCGTTCATTGCCCTTTGTTGGCTCTGACTTGGTATATTTTTGTGATGTTTGTAATTCTATTTGGGAATCAGAACCACTTAATATGATATCGTTAATTCCCTAAGGCTCTATGATAAATAAATACTTATATTATTATTATCAAATTATGTAACCCTTGTCCAGTAGTAAGAATAAGTATTTCCCTTGTTAAGTAATTTCATGATGAAATTTATCATAGCAAAACCCCCACCCTATCATAAACATAACATAAACAGCAAAACATACCACAAACAAACATCCCACTGCTGGGCACAGGCCTGCCCTCAATCAACCAGCGGGGGTATGGAGCATACTCCACCACGCTGCTCCAATGCGGGTTGGCGGAGGTGTTTTTACGGCTAATAGCCGGGACCAACGGCTTAACTTGCCCTCCGAAGCATCGGCGGAATCATCGAACTATTTCGGACAATCAGGTGATTTAAGTATGAAAAGTCCTTACCAAATAAAGGACAGTCTCACAAAGTGATTTCGACAATGTCCCCATCGGGAATCGAACTCCGACCTCCAGATCGTGAGCCTAACGTTCTAACCACTAGACCACGGAGGCTGTCACTCACCCTATCATCCACATTTATTATCGTGAACACAGAAATGTTAACTTAGTTTATGAATTACGACAAACCTTTGTATTTTACGTTGGAAACCTGTCAAAGCTTCCATAGTAATTTATATCAAAAAAGTTGACGGGGTCTATCAAAAGCAGAAGTTTTCGTGTAACATAGTATTGTTTGAGGCGAAAATATTTTACATTCAATTTTGCTCGTTTTGTGTGCTATCATCATCATCAGCCGTACGACGCCCACTGCTGGGCATAGGCCTCCCCCAAGGATCTCCACGACGATCGGTCCTGCGCTGCCCGCATCCAGCGGCTATATATGTGTGCTATATAAATAACAATTATTTTTGTTTTGTTACAGGTACGACGACTGGTCATTACGTTGAATACATACATTAATAGTGTACCCTTCTGTCGTGTGGGTTGTGAGGTGCATGACCAACCTCATCAACCCTGGTGTCAGGGTGTCAGGGTTGATGAGGTTGGTCATCTCACATACCACACGATAGAAGAAGATTAATAGTGTATGTGTGGGTTTGTGTATCATTGATATTTGCTTCTTTACGTAGCGTAATTTAAGGACTACTAAACATACAGTGTCAGTGAGGAACAGTTCTCGGAAAACATGATTAAATTCCAAGACCGAGCAAGAAGCATATGCACAGTTAAGTGATGGTCCTAGCAATTCACACCATCACGTAAATAACAAGGAACAAACATAGATATTTTCTATACTGTTTACATCCTTAAGCGCTTTGTTTTTTAAAAATAGCTCTTGGTTCATCGATCCACACGTATTTCAGTCTTCCCTAAACAATAGGTAAGGTATTACTTCTGGAAGTACATACGATATGAATAAACAAATCTAAAAAGTTTGATTTTGTCGAGCGAAACAAAAACGAACTCTCAAAGTATATCTTAGCACACTTTTCCTGTCTTCCTTCATTACTCCCTTAACACAAGCACAACAGGAATACGAATTAAATTACCAGGGGCCTTATTTTTAAATCGCTCGCCTTCATCTCGCGTAAGAACATATACAGGGCGATAGTGACATCGTAACGAATACTAACGGGGACGATTCAGACCATGATTCTGAGTTAATATCAAATGGAATTTTCCGTAGAAAAATTCATGATTTTTGTGTTTTCGTAATTATTTTTAATTATTATTTTTTTAATTATTTTCAATTCTTTACTTTTGCGATGGAAATGTAATGTATTCGTATAGGTGTTAGTGACATAGTAACGAATACTGAGGGGGATGATTCAGTTTATTATTCTGGGTTGGTATCAAGTGGAATTTCCTATCGGAAAATTCATGAAAATTTTAGTGTTTTTTTTTAATTATTTTCAGTCCCATACTTTTACGACAGAAAATTCCACTTGATGTCAACTCAGAATCATCTCTCAAAGTTTTCGTTACGATGTCACTAACAACCTGTATACCTATCTCATCTTGCAAATGAAAAGTTCCGATGTGCTACGTGAAATGGGTATACATTTTCGAACGTGACTTGAAGGCGAGTGATTCAAAAATAAGGGCCCATGTCGAAAGACTATGAACTGGTATGAAGACGCGTGCAAGATGATAAACCAACAACAAACATTCGAGGAGAGTAAACATCACTTAGAAATTGATGGATGGCCTTCCTTTTTCCTGTTAGTTAGTTAGTTCTTCTCCCTTTATTCTTAGTTGGATTGGGAACCAGGAATACATACATATTTACATACATACACTCACACCCGTAATCCGTTTTGCCGTGAGCAGAGCCAAAATTGATCAGAAGAAGCGAAGAAGATTCGCAGCCACTTTAAAAACAGTTTCTTAGAATTAGGAAACTTATTTAATTGTTTTTTGGAGATGTTAGAGGTGATAACTTTGTCCCAAATTGTCTACTTGTAATCGAATGATGTCGAATAAAAAGACATAAACATAACATAAACAGCTAATACGTGATGGGCACAGGCGTCAATCAACTGAAACGAGTATGGAGCATACTCCACCACGCTGCTCCACTACGAAAAAAACCACACATGAAAATAGTGAAGCCCACTTTCCCAGAATAAAAGCTGCAATAAAAGCTCAAAAGTCGGGTGGCATAATCCAAAAGTGGGCGCGAGACCTGTGGTCATTAGCATTTTCTCATATATCCCGGTTCTGGGTCACGCCGCAAACATTTCCACCTCTCAGGTAATTGTCTCCTAGAATCTCGCTAGGGTTGCCACAAATAATATATACGTATGAATTAAAATATTACCTTCGCAACTTTGTCAAATATAACTGAAATATAAAATGGGTTTGGTTTTTATTTCCTATTTAGTTTTCTTCTATTTATCTTAAGTGCAGTTTTTCACTAACACAGTTGGCTCGACCATTATAGATGGCGATACGGCTCACTACTCATCATGTCGTCTTGCGTCTCTGACTACCCCACTAACTAAGTAATATTATTACTTCTATTTTTAAATAGTATGAAAACTGACGTGCCCTAGCTTTTGTTATTAACTTGTTAATAAAATAAAAAAATATCTGTATTCTAAACATCGAAGAGCCATCAAATTGAAAAGGGCCTTTCGTTTACGAATTTAAGGTACGGATCATAATACCTACTTGGAAGAAATAAATAATTTCATATTTCAGTTCAGTTAATCATCTGGTCGAACAGTCTTGCCTTTAAATTCAAATTCAAAATTATTTATTTGCTCATAAAACATGGTATAATAAAGGTTTTACAATAAATGTGAGAATCTCACATTTGATATCAATTTTGATGCCATTTAATATCTATTGTCAGTTCAAAATGCTTCTGCTAGTAGATACAGAATGTTTCAAGTTTCGTGTAAACTCTGGCAACCCTACGCTGTTGGAATCTGGACCGAAATTCTTTAATTATTTTCCTCATACAATTTTGCTACAAAGTTCAGTTGGACTATTTTATAAAGATTTTAATATGCTTTTCGTGTAGCTTGTGCTTGATGTATAAGGAATTTTAATGAAACTCAGTAAGTATTGTTAATTTAATTCTTATTTTTTTCCAATAGGCACGTGTAAAGTAACAATGAGAAAGTAAGATTGAGACGGTTGTAAAAGGCCACATTGAAGTTTAGATATCTCAAATTAAATCAGAAATCAGAATCATTTATTCAACGTAATTATCATGGATAAACTTGTTGAAAGTCAATGTAACATTTTTGAATTTACGTCATTTCGCAAGGTGTTATGGCTGAGGAGAAGAAATGACAAGAAACTGCAACAGCAACACATCTTTTAAAAACCAATGAGGATATACATTACAAGTTATTTAATAACTAGAGGAACACATTCAATACCAGACATTTTTATCATTTAGGTAGTCATTAATCTTATAATAAGCTTTTTTACATAAAGTAAGCTTCACGTGAGCTTTAAATTTATTTTCTGACAAATTTAAAATATTATCTGGTATTTTATTGTAAAAACGTATACATAACCCCAAAAAAGATGAATTTAATTTACTTAATCTAGAATTTTGAATAGCAATTTTATGTTTATTTCTTGTATTGTAAGTATGCCTTTCACAGTTTCTCGGAAGGAGAGATAAGTTTTTACGTACATACATAATGTTTTCATATATATATTGACTTGCGACCGTCAGTATATTTATTACTTTCACAGAATTGTTAACAGGAACTTTTGATCATTATTTATAAGATCTGTTTACACTCACCCGTGTTTTGGGGAACTCATAAGAGAAAATTAATTAGAAAAGGTTTTAACTCCGACAGGATTCTACTATATTAATTCTCTGTCCCGTTAAATATTAATACTTGTTATATTTTAAAGCTAAGGGAAAGTTGACTTTCGTAAAACCTTTCCAAGTACCTCATCATAGACATGCATTGATAAACTCACGCCTATTTCCTACATAACTATGGAATTCCATTTGTTTCGATCCTGACACACTTCTCTTGCTTCCTCCACAACTAACCAACCAACATTGTAGTCGTATAGAAACTAAGCTCTCGACATTTTCTAGAATCTAAAAGGCTGCATTAGACCTAATTAAACCCTGCGCAATTTAAATTCTGAATCCCAGCGGTAAAGGAAGACTGAGAACAGAGACAGAACACGCCTATAATTTTATCTGTTTATGTAAGTATTTTAAATTAATATTTAGCATTTAGAGATGAATGGATGGATGTAGAGATGGATGGGGTTGTAACAAACTGGACCTGTCAAATCTTCAGGTAAGGTAACCGTACCCTGTCAAAAAGAGGATTATGCTAGGGAGATGATGAACTAGAGATGAATGGGCAATTATTTCTTTAATGGTAAAGCCAACGGTTCGGAGCGGTCGATTCATGTTTGGATCATAAATAATTATCACGTGCTCAGTGGTGAAGGAAAACATCGTTAGGAAACCCACATTCCCGAGAAAAGCATTTCGGAGGTTTGTGATCTAACCTGTATTGAGCTGGTTTCCCTTTCGCGGGTTGGAAGGTCAGTTAGGCAGTCGCTTCTGTAAAAACCGGACCTGTCAAATCTTCAGGTTAGGAAAGCGGACCCTGTGTAAAACGGGATAACGTTAGGCAGATGATGACGGGGAAAAGCGAAGGGTTACTTTGTTTGACCGCGGCGTACTGTCTGTGAGGCTTTATTGGTTACGCATTTTTTTTAGCGTTAATACTTTTTTTACTTACGTACTAATAAGGCGCCACCGAACTGACGAAAATCCGTTTAACTACTTATTATGTATAATAACTGTTACTCATACAAATTACCTTGGATTTTTAAAGAATGTTAAACACAGTTTATATGAAATCAATAAATATGAGACCACCACTGTATTCCCACTAAGAAAATATTAGGATAATGTATTTTTATTTTTTTTATTTTTTTATTTTTTTTAATGTAAACCAATTTCAATGTTCAGTATATTTGTCCGGTCAAGCAATGTATGCCGGTCGAAGCTAATAAAAGTTTGGGTACCCAAAAATACCAAAATCTTCTATAACAATAATGTAGCTAAGAAATTCCCTTCCACCTGGACTATTCCCTGAAACTCCCTGGGTCGTGAAATTGATATAAATTCCTCTGCCGCGGTGGTTTATTCCCGTAATTTGCGAGTGCCTCAAGTGATGGATCGCTTCATTATGCGATCGTAATTAGCGTCGTCACGACATATTACAGCACTAGATGGTGCTCCAGACTTTCCTGAACAGTAAAGAATTTCTTTTGATGGAAAAGGCTCTTGATTGGTTAATCTATTCTTTTATTATCATAGTACAGTCATGAGCAATATAATTTACCCACAGGACTCTGTCGCACTAACATGTTTAACATTTAGTGAGACTTACAGTTCAATTTGTCAAAAAAGTTAATGTGACATGGTACCAAAGTGTATACATATAAATGCTCGTGTCCGTACATCAACCCCCATCAACCCTGATATCAGGGTTATTATTGAACCACCAAAGCCCCCTGACATGGCTCATATAACGACTACGTACTTACATTAAAACCGTAACCGGGACCAACGGCCTAACGTCCCTTCCGACGTACGGATCACCTTACTTTTGGACAATCGGGTGATCAGCCTGTAATTTCCTAACCAAATTCGGGATCATTTAGTGTTTTTTATGATATGTCACCACCGGGATTCGAATTCGGGATCTCCGAATCGTGAGCTCAACGATCAACCACTGGTGCACAGAGGTCGTTTAGTCAGAATTAATCTGTTTCTATTCTCTTGGACAGTATATCATTTTTCTTCAGGTTATTCTTGCATTTTAAAATTAACTGTTGTCAATCATATAAAGGAAATATAGGAAATATGATTGGCCACCTGATACGACACGATTCATTTATTATAGAAGGAAAAATTGAAGGGAAGAGAGGAAGGGGTAGACCTAGGATAACATTTATGAAACAAATAAAAGAGAAGGTGCAGGTCGTGTCGTATCGGGAGGTGAAGGTTTTGGCGGGAAGAAGAGAGGAATGGCGGTTAATCCACCGACAAGAGCGCAGCTCTTAAATAGAGAGAAAGAATCATATGTCCTTTTCCTTTTCGGCGAATAAGAAAATGATGGGCATAACTTAAAATAAAATTAGGAGGTGTCTGCAGGTATCGGGGCCAATATTATTTTAAATCTTGTTGAAGTTGGTAATAGGATTCCGAGGGCTCCTAGAACGTAAATCGGTTTAGTTTCTTATTCATCGGCCTTCGATGAGGATGGAAAAGACAGTTTGATTTTGTTTTTAGTTTGATCAAGACAATCTGTTGAATAAAATGCTCGGTAAACGACCTATACATATATAAGCGAACATTCCCACTTATTTTATCGGAGTACAATTTAATGAAAGATTCGGTTGTTGTCTGGTTTCCCTTTCTTCATTTATCACTGTAATTGGCTGAATTTGTATTGTTTAACGCCAAGGTTGCCGTTCGACTGTTGTGTTTTTATGTCAATGAGGTACTTTCCAGGCTACGTGTCTCAAAAACAATATAAAGTCCCTCATTGATTTGTTTGAAATCCGATCTCGTTTCGAACTTGTTACCTAATAAATGTGTACCTGTGCGATTTGAAGTTTGAGGCCATGTAGGTTGTCCCTTTTACTTACAGCATATATTTTTTCCTAATTAATTATAATATGTATGTCGTGACCAGATCGTAAAATTGATCATTTCATGATGTGTTCGACCTTTTCATGAAATGGTCATATTTCATGAAATAGCCAACTTAAGTTGATCATATCGTTGAAACGTCAACGTTTAATGATATTTCAATCAACGTTTGGCCATATCGTTAATGTAGGCGGTGTCCGTGCTAAGTGGTGTAATTAAAATGTGAATAGTCGATTAATTTCTTAGATTCAAAATTGTGTACCTATTCGATATGGAAAATTGTACAATTACATTGATTCATCGATTATAATATCAATCAAGTTTTAAATATAATCGACACCAGGGTCACTACCGGTGGATAATATTACTAATTTTACGATATGATTTCCAGCGTTTGGCCATATCATGAAGTAATCATGCATTTAGTTGCTCATATCGTTAAACATTTTGTGTTCATTGATTTGGCCAAGCTACATCATGATGTGGCCAACGAATGATATTCTATTTCATGAAATATGACCATTTCATGAAATGATCAATTCTAAGATCTGGCCACGACTTTGTTTCAAATAGTTTCGCGTGTGACAGCAATCACATAGCATATAGATTAAGTGGAGTTCCGTTGTCACTGCCTACCCCGATGGGCAATAGGCGGTGGGTATACATATGTAAGTATCAGTGACAGGGTAATAACAAGACTCAACGCTGCATCACATGTTTCAGGGATCGTTGATTGTAACAAAAGCGTTTAAACGATGTGTTCGACCACAATGCTTCTGTAACGAGCCTTTTGTTACCAGCTTACAAAGACACTGATAATTTATCACCCTTTGGATAAAGGACGTTTCGGATGGAATATATCAATTATCTGACAACGCTTATTTTATGGTGAATTAGCTTTTCAATGCTTTACTTGTGCCTATATGCCATTCTGTGTGTGTCTGTGGTGTCTTTCTTGGTGTGTCAGGATCGTAGCAAGTGGATCGCGGTCTCAAACCCCAACGGGAGATAAGCGTGATCTTTTGTATGTATATGTTCATCATCATCAATTTAAGAGCCACGCTCTTGTCGGTGCAGCATTTTCCATGCTACTTTTTTAGGGAAAAATAGGGCAGTGGAAGATTTAAATTTAAATGTGGTACTACTGAATTTGTTAGTATTTTTTTGCGTCATCTCAATATAGCGTACCTGACACGATCTCAAAGTTTAGCTCACTACTACAATATCAACAACATCTAAACTGCTTTTCTTACTGTTGAAAATTTTGAAAACTATTTGAAAGACCAGATGGGATTAGCGGATTACTGACCATAATGTACTTATATCTAGTAACTTTAACAGTGATTTGCTTTAAAAGAAATCTGTTCAACTAAAAGCGAATTCATGTAGCAAGTTTTCATCGGCCGTCGATTCGGTGGTACTCCGACCGAAGCTTGTTGGAGCGCCCCGAGCCGAGGCGGCGCCGCCCTATGACGTCACTACGCCTATCCCTTGACGACCTGTACACGACCCTATTCCCGTTTACTTTATCCGCGAAAAATCACACCAATATTTCGTGAGTTCGCAACCCCCACTAGTTGCGTACCTAAAATGTTTACTTAGGCGTCTTTGGACATGGTTAGAAGTGACATCATATAACGGCGTTCGCGTGACTATAGACGGACAGAAAGCCCATAATGGGCGGACGATACCGAGGAAGGCTAGCTTCAAGTCTGCTAGCCTTTGCGATGAATCGCCCACAGATCGATACTAAAATAATCAATGCGAAAGTAACGTCTGTCTGTTACCTATTTACGCTCAATCCGCTGCACCGATTTGTAGATAGTTTAGGAAAAAAAACATTGGTCTTGGCAGGAAATAACCGCTTATGGGGATGAAAAGGGTGTGAAAAAGTAACGTGCCGCGCTCGATAATCGAATTCTACATGAACGGAGTCTAGTTGTAGGTATAAAGTATGCTAATAGCTTAAGTAACGATTAATCTGCGGACATTCGTTACGGTCCATTAGTTCATGTAGACAAGTTCATTGACTTTCTGATTCAAACACATAAAACATTGAACTCGTTTAGCGAACATCTAGATACTCTGGCACGAGCAGAATTCGGGTTTTACGACTCTCTACTATTTTGTATGCGGCTGATACCGAAAACTTATCCCATTAGGAGTTTGATACTTTTACAGAAGTCGTTATCATAATTATGGTTCGCGCCTTCGACAACAAGATTTTACTGATAAATATTTAGGTACTTGGAATTTTGGATTCTGAAGGCATTATTCTTATTCTACTATCATATTTTTCCAAACAATTTGTAGCATTGCTTGCACTTTTTAGGGTTGTGTTTTTGGCGCGTATTCTACGTATATACGGTTTTTTTATACCCTCGAAACATCTCAGCGAAAAAGCTGGATATCGGAACGGCTGTATCGATTCGTCTTAATCGTCCGATTGTTATAGGCTAGGTTTTGTTTTCATAACTTCAAAATGGCGCCCGTAAAATACAAAATGGCGGTAACGACGATAAAATAAATGTGACGTAAAATACAAAGTGGCATATCATTGGATAGGTCTTTCGAAATGGAGACGATGTGTCTCAGAACATTTACAGTCAGACGCTCTGTTTAAATATTATACGTACAACCTGAAAGTTGCGTGGATCTAGCTTAAAGGAACTATTGTCGTCAATGACTATCGGTGATACAAAGCTGAACTTACATTAAAGATGAGACACAAATACCAATACTTAGTTAAACCCGACTAAAAATTCAATCTAAATATAAAGTTGTTGGTGTTGTTGTGTTGTTGTTGTGTTGCGTGTACATTACTATTAATTTAAAACACTGGTCAGATAATATTTTTAATAGTTTACGCTTCCCGACACTCTTAGATACCTTCATAAATAAGTTCACGCCCGTAATCTAATGGGGTGGGCATTTACAACCCATTAGAAGACAAGAAATGGGTCTCCTATCCGCTTGACATTACGTACATTGCCTGCCATTAGAAACTGCAATTTACACCGTTTTATCTACCAAGTTACCAGCATTGATAACACAATAAGATTACGTTTATGTGTATTACACAGATAACAATAACGGTATTTCTGAGTCACGATTCAAATGAAAAGGGAAAGTGTCGTGTTTGTGTTTACACTGATGTCGACATAGCTACGAAGTTAAGTCTAGATAATTGTAAAGCACCAACCTGCTTGACAAATTGCCTTTTATCCGCGCACTGCACAAACTCAATGAGGTTGCAACCAGAATCGACTTATTTGTTTGTAGTCTGAGCGAATTTGACAAAGCTACCTAGTATGTAAAAGTAAAAATTATTTATTTACCAAATAATGTAAAATTACACAAGTTAATAGCGGGCCCTGCCTTAGGGTTTTCCCTGTATCGCAGTAGCCCTATGATAAAACAATGATACATTTTAAATTTAAAGAGATCAGGTATTAAACATGTAAGTATCTTAAACGCTAGGAAGCTTTAGAATCTTACAATTATAGAGATCAGAGAAATATAATTAAAAATAAAAACAAAAATTAGTGTGTGTGTGAGTGGTGAATGTATTGTGTTATTTGTCATAAGGAGATAAAAGTGCTGTAGTATGGTATTAGGATGGTTCTGTAATGATAGTTGTAAGTTTTGATAAATAAATAAATTTTAGCGGGTCTAAATGAGTGTATATGAAGATTTTGATGAGATTGGAGGAATATAAATAGGTGTAACATGTATTCATGATTCTAGCGAATGGGATTCCGTAGTCGCTGTCTATCAAATCTTATTTTTATCTTATGTCGTGTAATTAAGGTTCTTTTTGTCATTTTCTAAACTGACCTAACGAATAAAAACTCGTACCTGTCTTCTCGGGCATGTCGTAAAATTTGATAGAGGGATGTTGCCCTTTCTATTTTTAACTAATTTCGTTCATTTTATTATCTGTTTATCGCCCAGGAGACTTATTTTTCTCTCTTATTTTTCGCTCGTTTTTAACTCGCATGGGAAAATATATACTTGTCTCATCTTGTAAGTGACAAGTTCTGATCTGCTACGTGAAATGGGTGTATATTTTCGAAAGTGACTTGAAACCGAGCGATTCAAAAATAAGGCCGCCGATAGGTCGTTGGTATCTCAAATAATTCATGGACACCACACAGACAATAGCGGCAATGTGCCCAACTGCGTCAAGTCGAATCCACTAAAAGCGAAAGTGTCGCAAGCGCAGGTAAATCGTAAACAGCATTAACTATAAAGCTGTGTTTATGTTGACATCCCGTATAATGCTAATGGCCACTGGAAGATTTTATCTTTTATATCTGCTTTTGTTGGACGTTGCGACATCGAAAGTGGTGTAAAATGTCTTCACGGTAACGGCGAGAAAGTTTGTTTATCTGGAAAGTATCTTGATTGATAACATAATATTGCATCACGTCTGTATCCCCGAAGAGGTAGACAGATGTGTACAGTCATGAATAATATAATGTGCTTTAGAACCCTGTCGCGGTTTAATTTGTCAAAAAAATTAATGTGACATGGTTTCAAAGTATATTATACATATTAGTACTCGTGACCGGACAGTATTTTCCACCACTCCTTGCCGGCTATTTTTAAGTCCCATGTAATTAGGCGAGCCTATTGCCATTAATATATCGTTATCTATTTTTATTGACTGATTTTTTGATACATGATCTTAATACTAACTTTAGAACTACAAGTTGTAACTGTTGGCAACCCCAACATGATTTTTTTATACTTTGCGTCACTTCCGATCTTCTTGTACTCCATTGAACTACTGTATCATACTGTTTGTACGAATTTTAATTAAATTCAGTGAGTTAGCCTTCTCAGAAAACCAGCCTTCACAGCTACTAGGAACTTTACACCACAATCCTAACAGTAACTTGTAAATAAAGTTTTAGCTGCAGCTTTTACTTTTGTTCATATTTGCCCTAGAAAGTTGAATTCCTTATCGTCGGTAGCGTCGGCTTAATGACGATACATAGATGGAAAGATTTCGCATGGACAGGAGGAGGACCCGGTGGTGTAATGGTTAACACGCACGTCCCGGTTTGACAAGAGCTGCGGGTTGAAGTCCAGTGCGAGTCAGATTTTTTTCTATTTAAATTTTCTCTTTGTGATATTCTTATCGTAGAATATCGATTCCGATTGCAAACTTCCCACCGTTATTGGTTGGAACTCATCTAAATTTCTCAATACAAACGGATGCCTCCTATCTCTCAATACTCCGAATGCTCCTAACTCGAGCCATCCGTCTTAATTCCCGTCCAACTTCGCCCGACCGTCAGTGTCTGTGAAATTCACAAACAATCCGACACGCCTCCACATTGCTGGAAAGAACATATATGCATTCGATGTGATAGCTTCATACCCTTCGTCGATTCGAATGCATATTGTTACTCTGTTTTTGAATTTCGATTCGGCAATTTGGGATCTGCGTAATGGAAGTAGTTACTCGTAATGTTATGTCACTCGATGGGATCTTTTCTTACACTCCTTAGTGTCGCTACTAACTTGAACAACATTAATTAAATTAGCTTGCACACATCACATCACTTCTACACACAGATATATTTGGAACGAAGCTTACTTTTTCTACTTCTGCTTAAGACATACCCTTTACGAGTATTTTATTTATATCGCCTTACAGGTTGTGAGAAGCTGCACTTGTTTTATGTGGAACAGACGTGCGACAATAAATATATTTATTTAAAAAAATAAGTTGAAAATTTAAAGTGTAACTATTTTTTTGAGTTTGATACAGTTAACACAATACAATAACAAGTCCATCATAGAATGATCTTTATCTCTTTCATAGGTTCGCTTCTTTTATGCTATGCTTATATTTATCTTGTTAATTTATCGTTTAAATTTAATTCATTTATTCAATTTTATAACCTGACAGTACATACGCCAAATCGTTATAAGTAATTGTCATATAAAAATGTATAAGTATATATTTAAAAGCGTTAGAATAACAAAATCAGAAATTATTAATTTAAATTTGGGAAGTAGCTATCTTTAGCCTCAGTCAAGTTATAACAATCTTCGTAAGAGCAAACTTGTCTGTGTGAGTTGGGTCTCACTTTGTATATTCAGCTATTGCACTGCTCGTATATTCAGTGTGACGTCAGGTAGATTTCCAAGTTTTAGTTGAAAATTCATGAAGAACGGGCAAGCAAAAGGTAAATCTTTGGCACAAATGATATATATTTAAGGCGTAGGAATGAACGTGTTAAGAATTTAAAGGCAAGACGAGACAAGATGAAAAGAAAAGTGTGTTTACTTTAATGTCGCTGTTAGGATACGAGTTGTTTAGGATTGAGGAAAGTAAACTTAGTTGGAAAGACCGAAATGTTTCGAATGTACACGTGTCTTTACTTTGCGCAATGTGTATTTGTGCTAAGTTTTTTAAGGTTCCGCGCACCTAGTCGGCTAGAAAACCCTTATACTTTTGGCATAATTATTTGACCGTATGTACGTAGGTATGTTATATATTATTACCTAAGTATTGATTAAAAAACTGTCTGAAGCTAGACTTAAAGAAGTGTAAGCATATAGAATTCCACAGTTTTCCTCGGTGGCAAATGGCAATTAAGCTTAATTTTTGTATGTATGTTAATGACCTATCTTCATTCCCAGTGGGGACATACCACAAAAAATACTTTGTGGTCCCTAGTTTCGTTAGGACATTACAGACTGATCACCTGATTGTCCGAAAGTAAGATGATCCCTGCTTCGGAAGGCACGTTAAGCCGTTGGTCCCGGTTACTACTTACTGATGTAAGTAAGTAGTCTATACATGAGCCATGTCAGGTGCCTTTGGCGGCTCAATAGTAACCCTGACTCCAGGGTTGATGAGGTTGGTACTCCGCCTCATAACCCACACGATAGAAGAAGACCTATCTTCATGAAATATAATACGTAGGTGTATATTGATGGCACCCTATCGAAAATCTAAAATCATTCTCTTCTCCATTATGACCACAACCTAAAGAGGATACGCGTGGAAAAAAAGACGAGCGGTAGTTGGCTTCCCGTGGCGGTTATGCGTGCGCGCACAATCGCGGGTCAACCGCATTAGAAAGTTTCTTATTGATCAGACATTTTGTTTATTTAGGCTAACGAGCCGTCCACTGCAAATGTAACAAAATAAACTGACGCAAGTATAAAATCTTATCTTCTATATCTATTTACTTATCTATAAATTATTCATTGATGTATCTCACTCACGTCGTGTTACTTTCAACGTTATCCTTGTATAATAGTTGAGTTATTCTAAAGTGAACATTGTTTTAGGGATTCAAAATCAAAATCAAATCCAATACAGGGTGTTAGTGACATCGTAACGAATACTGAGGCGGATGATTCAGACCATGATTCTGAGTTAATATCTAGTGGAATTTTCCATCGCAAAAGTATGGAACTGAAAATAATTAAAGAAAACTCTAAAATTTACATGACGTCAAATATTTTAAATTTACTTTGCAATTAATTAATTAATTATCTAATTAATTAATTTTAATTTACTTTATTTACGTACAGTTTTATATTTATACATTAGTCAGTAATTCACTTAATTTTCAATAATTAAATTTACGTCCTTGGAATGTTGGAGATACCAATTTAATGGTAACACCTACGTTATCAAGGGGTAGCAATGGCGGGTTGTCATAGGATTGAGCATACCTGGTCTTCTACCATGCCTGTAGCCTTAGCCAAGTTGTAAACGACAGTGAAAGACATAAAAAATATGAGATTGACGTGTCACATTAATATTGTGGCTCACTTTGCAAACTGATGTATTATCTTAAATTTTTTGCTAAAATAATTTGTCTTTTTGCATGTATTAGTTATAAGTGGAAACTTCATTGGCTAATGTACAAACTATTTGCATTTTTTAAATTGTTATTTAAGCTGTTTGTTTCCTGATTTGAAATAAATAAATAAATTATTAACAGTCGCAAAAGGTGCAAATTTGATTCGCAAAAAAATTCAGACACGTCAGTTGGCGACATCAGCGACGACATGACTTGGGGAATATTCCAACATTTCTATAGAACGCACTGATCCCCAAGTTATCAGGTGTCATAATGTCGCCGGTACATCCTGATCCGACCCCAGACGTGATAATCCCAGGCGAGGGGCGATATTACTTGTAGTCATAACTTGGTGAGACATGCCGCTGAAAGGAGCCATATTACTTTTTTTTTGCAGATTACTGTGTACTAGGAGTGTCTAGAGGAAGACTTACTTTTATATCAATGAGTATTTCTGATCTCTTCTAAATATATAAAAGGAGAAACTGACTGACTGACATATCAACGCACAGCCTAAACAGCTACACGTAGGCACTTGAAATTTGGAAGGGACGTAGCTTAGGTACCGTAGAGGTGCACTGAGAAAGGAATTCCCGCAATTCCCACGGGAACGGGAATTAGTGGGAAAATCCTTTTGTATGAAAAATCTAAACCGCTTAAGTTAGACGCCTTAAATTTGGCATGCAGGTACCTTAGTAAACTTAAAGCTTAGTTGCAACAGGATATTGCAAAATTCCCACGAGAACTGGAGTTAGCGGGAAAAACCATTTATATGAAAAAAATATTCTCATCTCTGAATTCCAGACGAAAGCCTATATACAGGGTGTAACGGAACGGGGGTATCAACCCGAAGTGTGCCTACTCTGTCACTATCTACAAATCACATGCGAGAGTATTGGCCGCCTAAATTCATATTTGCATTAGTTATGAGCAATTGAATTCCAGGTCTTCATGTAATAAATTCAAATTTGCACAACACTACGTAGCAATCAGCTGTTCAAGGTATTTAACTTTTGAGTGAACAGCTACCACCTCTTTTATTTATGCCTGCCCTAGTAAAGGGTAAACGTGCCAGTGATGGCCATATTAATCAATATTTTTTAAATTGTTTTGTTTCATCCTTGTGAGGCCAAGATTTCCAGACACAATAGTTAAAAAAACAATGGGCATTGGTCCCGGTTACTGCTTACTGATGTAATAAGTAGTCGTTACATGAGCCATGTCAGGGGCATTTGGCGGCTCAATAATAACCCTCGCACCAGGATTGACGAGGTTGGTTATCCACCTCACAACCAATAGGATAGAACAAGATGTGAACATACATAAATCACGGCTTTATCCCTAATGGACCAGACAGAGCTACAAGTAATTACACATATCTAATATCACACTTACTGCGCTACTGAGGTGGGCAGAGTCACTTTGTTGTACAAGTTTTGTCCAAAAATGTAGTCGATTACCTACATTAATAGTTGATAAAGAAATGTACTTTACAATGCATCTCGTCTCCTTGTGTAGTATGCTTTATTTTATGATTACGTAATATCAGGCTCCCTTAACACCGTCATCCAGGTCAAATGGGCATCACACTAGCGGCGAATGCGTTCATGGCTAGCTAGGTACGGGACAGTTTCATTAGAATACTTTCAGAGTTTTGCAGGCCCTAAACAACTACTACTACTCATACACAGTTACCACCAATCACTGACTAAGGTGTGCAAATACTAACACCTCACTTTACAATGGATCAAAGGACACAGTGATTCAAGAGGTAACGACGCGGCGGACGAGTTGGCCAGAAGGGGAACGGGAGGTAACAGCCATCGGTCCGGAACCGATATTGCCGATCTCATTCGGACAGGTCCGCTCGCTGCTACGAACGAGAGCAGCCAACAAACACACCTTTTTTTGACGTGACTTATCGAAGTTTTGCCGCAAATGACATTAACTACTTTGCCGGACAAATGGGGAGCGCTGAAGGCTCTCACCCGGTACAACGTTTAAGACAACAGGCCTGAGGGTGCCCAGTTGGGCGCGAACTCAGGGCGTCGTCTGAGAGGAAAAATATTTGAAAGAATTAAACGACCCTAGTAAGTCGATAGCGATAAGCGCTGATTGAGGGAAGTCGTCGACCACGCCGGCGGTGTCGGTATCGGGGTCCTGAAATGTTTGTTGTCGCGAGCTGATTGGCTGATTCTATGGCTAGAGTAATCGGGTCGTCGGGATCGTATTACATACTTCGGACGCCGATGCTATTCAGTACCGTTCCTAAGCGGGATGTATTCGGAAGCCGCAACTACCAGGGGATTTGGTTGGTGCGGAGCAGAATCGAAAAAACTAATTTGAGCCATTGGGCAATGGTTGGCAGACTTAGGTCAATGTGCAGATTTTCATTGCGATGGAACCACGAACGATTTTGTATTTCCTGTAGACGGTGGATTTGAGAGAGACTCGCGTGAGCGAAAACTACCCCTGCATAGGTCATGATCGGACGGATGCAAGTCGTGTAGATTCCAAAGGGATAATTTACTACGCTTGTTAAGGAGACAATGAACACGGCCCATTACAAACGTGGCGCGATCGCGCACACGTTTGATATGGGCCTTGAAAGTAAGACGTCTATCTAAGACTACGCCGAGATATTTGACTTGCTCCTCCCAAGGGATCGGCTTGCCAGACATCTTGATGACTTAAGTTGACAGCGTGACCGTGACGTATTATAATAGCCCTTTGAAAAGTACACCGCTGCACTTTTCTCCGGGTTTACCTTGATTCTCCATTTGCGAAACTACTTGCCCAAGGCATTGGCGCGTTGGAGAATTCCGGTCATCATAACTCGACCACGGCACGAAGAATAGATGGCTGTATCATCCGCAAATAAAGCTAGTTCGGTATTAGGGTATTTGGGAATGAACAAACACACCAGACTATGAACCACCGTAAATAAATGCAGGCAGGCTAAGATGGCACTACCCGACATCAATAGTTGTCTCTCCAAAAGAATTCTAAATGTGAAGAGGTCTCCACTAATACAGGTAACAGCTGCAGGTAGCAGGTGTAGCTGTGTGGTCACGGTGATATCAACAAACATCTGTTTACACTAGGTGTCACCGACAAGCCCCTGTGCAGAACCTGCATGGACGAGACAGCGGCCCATGTGCTACTGGAGTGTGAAGGAGCCGCCAACTACCGGGTCCGGCACCTTGGCCAGACGGGGTGCCTCCCTGAGGCGACCGGCAACGTCAGAGGCTTCTTAGAATCCCTTGGGGATTTACAACATAGTAAAAGCAAAATAAATTTCTCAAGTACCGTTGTGACTGCCTACCCCTTAGTGATACGGGCGTGATATTATGTTAGTATGTTCTGATTACTTATGGCTCTGCCCACCCCATTAGGGATACGAGCAGCTGCAGGTGATTGTGTATCTTATTAACGAGACATTAATGTTACGTTTACAACATAGTAAAGACAAAATCAATTTCTCAAGTAAAGTACCTACCTAACATAACTTTACTTTTACTATGACATGGTAAAAGTAATCTTAAAATAAGTACTTTCGTACAATACAATAATACTTTATTGCGTACAAGGAATTAAAAACACATAACAGTATTTTTTTAAATCTTTCTATCGTGTGGGTTGTGAGGTGGATTACCAACCTCATCAACCCTGGTGTCAGGGTAACTATTGAGCCGCCAGAGGCCCCTGACATGACTCATGTAATAACTACTTTCTTACATGAGTAAGTAGTCACCGGGACCAACCGTGCCTTCCGAAGCACGGAATTGCAAATTGCATTGGGACAGTTAATGGGATTTATACCCTGTACCAGGATGCCAGGGCTCGCGAATAGAAAAAGGCACGCTAGTGTTTCAAACTATCGATAGTTCAGTATCGATTATCGATCATAATCATTTTCAACTACGATTTTGATTGGTAGAAATAAAAAAATAGCTTTTCAAAAAATCTAAATCCATGGACTTTTGAGTTATTGAAATTCAGTTTAGACAATCAGCCCACTCAAAATAACCATACTATCGGAGTGTAGCAATACTACTGACTGAGGGCAAAATTATCGATAGTTTGTTATTAATCCGCAACGATACTATCGATTGTATTGCACTTAGGTAATAAAATCGAAAATGTTCCCACTTTCCGAGTTATCAATAGTCTTGCTATCGATCGACTCTCGGTCGGGATAGATTATCGATAGACATTTTTTGATCGGCAAGCCCTAGTGCACCCGAAATTCAAAATGGCGGTGCTGTTAAGGGGAAGTTATCATTAACCATGATAAAAAATATTTTTTTTTTTTGTATTTTTTTTCCTTCCTAAATTGTAGTCGTGTATTATCCAACAGTGAACAATAACATCACGCCTTTTTCCCATTGGAGTAGGCAGAGACTGCGGAATTTCACTTACCACTACACGCTCGTATCGCTACATGCCCGTACCAAACATACATACATAATATCACGCCTTTATCTCTTATGGGGCAGACAGAGCCACAAGTAATCATAACATAGGTACATAAATAATTATCATGCTCGTACCGCTAATGGGATGTTCTTGTGACTCTGCCCACCCCATTAGGGATACGGGCAGAGTGATAGTATGTCTTATTATTGACAGATTAATTTCGCCTTCTGCTATTGCGCGGGATATTTGCGAAGAAACGTGGCAATTCTGTGTTAGTGCCAGAGTGTGAGCGCGGGTGATCCTTATTAGATAAACGACTTTTTTACTTTTCTAGGTTCAAAGTAAAATACGTACCTACTTTCATAAAATACAATACATTCATTCATTCATTCAAACAATACCATAAAAATATTTTATTGCGCACAAAGAAATAACACACCCTTAAGTACCAGGATACTAGCATTCCAAAAGAGATAGAAACATGCACACGAAAGTAAACTGTCAAATTATTTGTCAGTGCTTGTTTACTATCTGTGGAGTGAAGTTCGAAATTTGGATTTGTTGTGATAACTGTGATCAGTGATAGTTCGAGGTGTCTTTGAGTAATGTAGGTTATTATGAAATGATGATGTGTGTGGGTGCCGGCGATGGCAACTTAAGTGAAGCACGGAACTTGTATCAGCGATTCATAGAAGGTAGACCAGCTGATGAAGCCAGGCAACTGCCTTCACTGCATTGCTTCAGGAAAATGGTCAATCGCCTACTGCATTTAACGGGCTCTTTCCACGCGTCATCCGAGACTGGCCGCTCGGCGACCCGTGATCCGGAGTTTGAAGAAGCCGTACTAGCCGTGCAGCCAACCCAAGGACTACCACGCGAACCTTACCACATGCAACGTACGCCCGAGCTAATTCCTGCTGATTATTTACCTCGTGTGGCATTCTGAGAATGGTACCGAGTTCAAGTGGAAAGCTCACCAGACTTTGCTTCGAAAGTGTTGTGGACAGATGAAGCGGCAGGTCTGTGCATCGAACGGGGATGACGACATTTCGAACCTTTCTTGTAAAACGTAAGTCTAATTATTAATTACCTACCTACTTACCCACACTTTCACACTTTTTTTTCCTATTTACTATTAAATTAAATACCTTACCTAAACAAGTAGGTAATTTTAACTTATTTTACACGTCATAAAATAATGTGAGAATAGTTGTCAAAGCAAAATGACTCCAATTATTAGATGCTTTAGTGTCATTCTTGTTTGTTACAGTCGCCGACGTGCCGCCGACTCGGATTGTTCCAATCGACCGCCGACTCCTTTTGACGTTGCCGCCAAAGCCGCCGCCCGCTCGAATTTCGTACCTATCGCGGCCGTGCGAGCGCCGCGAGTACCAGGCGACCAGGACGCGCTAGGAGATTTGTGTAGTGCCAATATTTGAGTGGATTAAGAACAGTGACCTCAATAGTGCTGTGCCGTGTTTTTTACATGCTGGAAATATTAAAATATTTTTTTAACTGAAATTGAAAAAAATATCAAAAGTGTTTTTTTTTAATTGAAATTTTGCAGATAAGATCTACATAAGGTATAGTTTTGTCCCCTTTCGGCTTGATACCCCCCTTCCGTTACACCCTGTATAGGTATTTTAGGGTTAGCCTCCACTGATCGTATTTTCCTAAATTTATATCAAACCAAATTAACTCAGCTACTTATACCTACTATAACCTCATTTAAAAATAATAAAATTAAGCATTGTATAATTTTCTCCCTCACACACAAAGATCTCTCTTTTTATATAACACGCCACGCGGACGAAGTCGCGGGCAAAAGCTAGTATTTTATAATATTATATAAAGCTGAAGACCTATTGACTGACTGACTGACATAGTTGTTCTCCCAGAAGGAGCGTCGGGGGGCAAAAACGATGAATTTTAAGTATAATACTGGACTAAGAATAAACATAACATAAGCTCACGACTGACGACCTCCGTGGTCCAGTGGTTGAGCGTTGGGCTCACGATCCGGAGGTCCCGGGTTCGAATCCCGGTGGGGACATATCACAAAAATCACTTTGTGATCCCTAGTTTGGTTAGGACATTACAGGCTGATCACCTGATTGTCCAAAAAGTAAAATGATCCTTGCTTCGGAAGGCACGTTAAGCCGTTGGTCCCGGTTACTACTTAATGATGTAAGTAAGTAGTCGTTACATGAGCCATGTCAGGGGCCTTTGGCGGCTCAATAATAACCCTGACACCAGGGTTGATGAGGTTGGTAATGTACCTCTCAATCCACACGATAGAAGAAGAAGAAGCTCACGACTGTATTCTAATTGGGGTAGTTAGGGTACATCCATCGCAAGATGAACTACATAAGTACCCATGCGTCACCGAGCTTTCTGTTAGACCAAAGTGATAATGTACCTACTAAGTACCTATAGCTTAGTTAGTTCTTAGTAGAACTATCAGATAAGATTATATTGATAGCTACCGTAGTTATGTACGTACAAAGCTACTTTATTGGATACAAACAAAACATACAAACATCTAGTAACAGTACAGATAGGCGGCCTTATTGCTCTGAAGCAGTTTCTATCAATACCTATGAAGACCGCTCTAGAGGTAGTGGTTCGGCGCATTGGCGGTTTTGCACTGTAATGTAGTGGAATGTAAGTAAATAATCCAACAAAAATAACTAACGCGACAGAGGTGTGATCTCATGTATGTATATGTGTGTGTGTGTGTGTAAGTATAGTTTTCTTATTATTAATGCTCTGGTACTTAAGGGTCAATGACTTCGCAAAATTACGTCGCAGAGGATTACCAATTTGGAGTGTAGGCACCTAGCGACTAGGGTCCAAAGTTTGTTAGGGGTGTTGGTGAGGCGATCGAATACTAACGAAGTCGAAGCGACGCGAAAAGTTGGAAATTGACATGCAAGAGGGTGTCAACTGAACGGTGATGATACTGGCGCTAATTTTATTTTAAGGTATACCTGTCATTTTCTTATCCGCCGAAAAGGAAAGGGACGGGTAATCGACAGGCATAAAAGTATGAAACAGACACACAATTTTAGGCGGGAATTATAAAAACCCTCCCAAAATATATTAGCCGATAACCCGACAGAATTAAGTTGACAGCACACGTCAAACGGGTTGCATACCAGCGAGATGCCTATTTTATTCGCCCGGGTGTTCCATTCATTTTAAATTGACAGTTGTCAATCGTCCGTCCCTTTCTTTTTAGGTGGATATGAAAATGACGGGTATAACATAAAATAAAATTTGGAGGTGTCTGCATGTTTCCTATTCTCATGTTATTAAATTAATTATAGGTATTTTAGACTGACTAGTGTTTGTGTTATAATTTTAAATGTTTTAATTATTCGTAATTTTAATTATATGTTTCTCATATCTATTTAAAAAAAAAAATTATAATATTTTTACTCAAACCATGTTCGGCACCAGCGAGCACGCACGAAGTCTTTGTTGCAAGTGAGAAGAATTGAAAGTTATATTTCGAAGCAGGATGGTTTAAATGAAATTCCGCGGTCTCTGCCTATCCCAACGTGAAATTGGCTTATGTATGTATTTACAAAAAAGTTTAGTAGTAAATTGGACATAAATACATAATGGTGTTGTTTCCTAGGTCAAAGATAAATTATGAAATTCTGTTTACTAAATAAAGACAAATCTAAAGGTGACAAAAATCTCATCTTTTTTCTAATTTAACTTGACCATAGCATCATAGCATCACGCCTGTATCCCGGAAGGGGTTTGCACTCGGCGCGGATTATATTGATGGCTTCGAGCGATAGACGCAGCGAATGCTATCTATGCAGATAAACGTTGTACGGCTATTGGTCGAAGCTCTCGATATGATTCACGCCGCGCGCAGCGCAGTTTCTGTGCTGCGGCGCGGGAGTGGTATACTTTCGGCTGTAGAGGTTGAGAACCTGCAGTAGTTTCAGGCGGACGAGAAATTCGACAAAAATATTCAATAATAATAATACATACATACATACATAAACTCACGCCCGTAATCCCTAATGGGGTGGGCAGAGCCACAAGTAATCAAAGACAACTTGCAGCCACTGTTGATACGAATAATAATAATAAATATAAAAAATAATAATAATTTTGTAATATTTAATATCCATGTACATAGTACATCCACTCCTCGCCATCCTTAACCTTATCGTAAATAATTTGAAAGTTATAAGGTACACAAAGAAAATCAAGAAGTTGCCAAATCACTACAAAACATCAAATCAGTTGGCATTTCGCTATTGTTCTAGTTAAATAATAATAAATTGTTATGTCTTATATGTGTTTGTTTCAGTCGAATTGGTTTTTACTGTAATGGCTGAATGCAAAACTGTAAATAAAATAAATAAATAATATAGAAGTCCTGATAAAGTAACAGGGAAACTTACTACAAGAAGGTATACTAAAAGATTCGCACGCTACTACCCAATTTACTGAATTTACTACAAAACCTACGCCTTATTTTATTTTTAGCCCGCGGAATGTCTAAAGAAATACGCAATAAATCTAATTCCGTACTTTTATCGCAGTACTTTATAATAATTGTATCGTGTTTGTTGTTACGAGTCGTATGATGTGTCGGAAAACAAAGGAATATGCTGAATACTGTAGAATTTATCGGGCCGTTTTTGGGTTGTGGAATTTTATCAAACGTAAAACATGAAAGATAGATATATAGTAGGTAATAGGCTCCGTGGTCCAGTGGTTAGAGCGTTAGGCTCACGATCTGAAGGTCCGAGTTCGATTCCCGATGGGAACATTGTCGAAATCACTTTGTGATACTGTCCTTTGTTTAGTAAGGACTTTTCACACTTGAATCACCTGATTGTCTGAGAAAGTAAGATGATTCTGTGCTTCGGAGGGCACGTTAAGCCGTTGGTCCCGGCTAATAGCCGTAAAAACACCTCCACCAAACCGCATTGGAGTAGCGTGATTGATTGAGGGGAGGCATGTGCCCAGCAGTGGGACGTATATAGGCTGTTTATGTTATGTTATGTGTATGAAAGATAGTGAACCTTATGGTGATAAGGGATCAGCCTATCGCCCATAACATTAGTCCATCATGTTAGAGGACACAATCCCTTTGTCGGTTTTTACGACATGCCCGGAAAGACAAGCAGCTGAACGTTTTCTATGTTTTTATTTGCTCCCAGAACAGCATAGAAGCAAGGTTCATCATATCCAGCTTACGACATCGTATCAACAGTGGCTGCAAGTCGTCTTTGATTACTTGTGGCTCTGCCCACCCCATTAGGGATTACGGGCGTGAGTTTATGTATGTATGTATGTATGTATGTATGAAGATAGTATTGACTTTCTAATAAACACATAAATGGATAGGAACATAGGTCAGGGTTACTATTGCGCTGCCAAACGCCCGTGACATTTGTAACAACTACTTACTTAAGTAAATTGTTGCCGGGAGCGACTGCTTATCGAGCCCTCCGAAGCCTGCAATGTCCTGAGCAAGTCAATATTTGCCTCTTTTCCCTCACTCTTTGCTTCCTTATTAGTAACCTTTTCTGTGCAACTTATTGATACTTTGGCACGGATTTATTTTGTTTTGTTTATTAGGTACACAAACAGAGAATAGATAACACATAACAGAATTATAGTATACCGAGTATAGGGTGGTTAAAATGGCCACATGAAAGCAATTCATCTAAGATAGCAATATTGATATTTGACATTTGTTTGCATTGCGCACTTAATTTTATATGCGCAAATGTCAAATTGCAATATTGCTTTGTTAGATGAATTGCTTCGATGTGGCCTTTTTAACCCCCCAGATCTAATCTAATATATGATAATAATAATATATATGGTGATCAGGGATCAGCCTATCGCCCATAACAATTGTCCACCATGTTAGTAAGGACACAATTCCTCTTGTCGGTTTTTACGACGTGTTCGGAAAGCAGCAGCTGATATTTGACTATTATACGCTCCCACTCCACCACTAGGCCAAAGCAAACCGGTACGGGATTCTCTTAAAATGCATAAATGTTTTTGTCATAATTTTAATTATCATAATCCTTTTTGCATAACGTTTTTTAGCATAATAGTACTTTCCCATAATAACATCTAGGAATACTGGTTTATTAGGAATAACTTATTTTTGGACTAATATTTTTTGGACTAATAAATAGGTATCCATAGTTCTTTTTTAGAATAATAGTCTTTTGTCATAATTTTACAAGGCATATCTACTGTTATGCCTTGTAAAAACGTACTTGTAGACGTTATGCAAAAAGGATTATGATAATTAAAATTATGACAAACCTACTGGTTAGGGTGCGGCGCCAGCATATTTATCTTACACTCAAAAGTGTACTGAATGACCAACAGCATGAAATAGTGTCAAAAAATATAAAAAGTCACAATCATGAACCAAATGCAGTCAAGGAAAAAGTAAGTTTCGAAAATGTTCAAAGTTGTGCCAAAACTTTTTTTATTCGGAGTATAGTTTTATGCTTATAATAATTATGCTTATATATCATTATTGTCATTAATTATTATGCTTGTAGTAGTTATGAGTTTCAAAATTATGCCATGGTAAATTATTACATATAATTTTATGAGTAAATATATATAACCAACCGATACAGTCCCGAAAATGAAAATAAATACACTCGCATAGCATTTAATTCTCATAAAGAGGGCCCTAAACCGCTTTCCAATTTTGGTGGAAACGTTCCAACGGGCGGGAATGACGTGTGGTATTACTCTGAAGATATGTAGCGGCAATAAGTTTGGATTAGGTGGTGCGAGCCCGTGCTCTCATGATTAGCTGGCTGCGGAAGCTGGGAACTTGTTTACGTACAAGTTTTCTTGTTATGCTGTCCTAGTAAGGCTGTTTGACTGACATACATCTGTGGATATAGATGAATTATTCCGTCAAGTGGTGGGGACATAATATTTATTATCCCTGTCACTGTTACTTTTCGACATCTTTAACAATTTAAGCTGAAAGTATACCAGCCCAGCCCTCGCGGCACAGCAACCGCGCTTGTGCGGAGCGAATTATATTGATGGCTTCGAGCGATAGACGCAGCGAATGCTATCTACGTAGATAAACGTTGGTCGAAGCTCTCGATATAATTCACTCTGCGCGCGGCGCGGTTTCTGTGCCGCGGGGTTGGTATACTTTCGGCTGTAGAGGTTGAGAAGCTGAGGCGGACGAGAAATTCGACAAAATATTTAATAGCCATTTTCATCACTAATTTAAGAATATCCATGTTACCTACTGAACATTTTTTAACTTGAATAAATAGCCAAATAATAAATAAATGTCTACTGAAGGCCCTCAGAAGGGAGTAATTAGATTAACCCTTTCACGGGCGGAGACCATGGGTCATTGGTAGTTCATAATAGATAGTATGGCACCTTAGAATCGGAACGTCATTAGATGTTCAGTTTCTATCCTTGGAAAGGGTTAAGCATAGTCTACCGTGCTGCTTAAATGTTGGTTGGTGAGCATCACAATGATTTTAAGCTTATTTTTTTTATTTCTCATAAATACATAAATATATTCTTTATTTGTTCAAAATACATACATTTGTTGATTGATGAATGTGGAGGAAGCAAGAGAAATGTGTCAGGATCGAAGCAAATGGAATTCTATAGTCTCTGCTTACCCCGGT